>NW_008681638.1:20811-41586 GCF_000695815.1 Acanthisitta chloris | reverse complement strand
TTATTCAAGGTACAGGCTGTATATCTATGGTTTCTAGTCCCTTTCTGCTTCTTGCTTCTGAAAGTTCCCTATTAAAAGCAATAAAAGCAATCAGAGTTCTAGTTCTGCCTCGGTCGCTCTGGCATACGGAGAAAGTCCCCTCACCTGTCTGTTTCCTACAAATATTCTTTTCCTTGTGCAAATTAATCACGTAATGCCTATACAGTGTTTAAAGCATTAGCTTGAGTCAAGACTAAAAAGGCATAATCAGTCTGTTTCCGTTTCCCTAGATGAACTCTTCTGTTCCAGAATCAATCTTGTAGGGTATAAATACCTTCTGCTGGGATTTCTGAGTATTTCTGACATCAAATGGAATGAAGACCTGATTATATTTATATGCATTTTTTGTTGGTCACACAAGTGTTCACATATGGAAGACAAATAATAGTGCTTTTAAAGGCAGAGTTCAGTAAGCTATTGCCTGGCCCCGGTGAGAAGTGACAGACATGAAGGCTGATCCCATCGTTGTGCCGTGGGTCATTTTGCAATAAGTAAGTCAGCAGCATCTTAAATGTAACAGCAACACAATGTACTTTATTATTTTCTTACCTTTTCATACAGTCCTCCTGAAAAATGTCACAAAGTGTGACTCATCACATCTGCATGAAGTTATGAAAAAAGTAAGCCTTGTTAACCTGCTGTTTGAAAACCAGAACACTTTTATCAGTTCATATAATTGCTAACCCCTTATTCACTGTTCAACACTGAAGGGTTCTTTGCCTCCTAAGATCCCACTAATTGCTGACAGATTTGATTTCTCTGTGACAGCAGGAGTCCTGTTTCTGGCCTTTACATCAAGTAATTGCTTTATTTTTCTCCCTCTGCTCTGAAAAACGGAATTCCCTTCTCCCCTGCTTGAACCTCTGTAATGACTTCTTTCTATGTTATTAAATCCTTGCCATTTAAATCACATTTAGAGATGTTTTGAATAACTGATTCCAATTACTAAGGCTCTTACTAAGGAGCAGCTGAAAACGCAAGTCATTACTTGCCCATACACAAGCAGCTACACCTTGCAGCAAAGTCTCTGGTGGACTGTATTTTATTTCTACTCAGTAAGGTGCAATTTATACTCACAGGATGCGGGTGCTCAACAAATATACAGCTGCTGGAGTTCTCATAACTTGTCGCTTGTGCAAAATGGAGATCTGATTTTATATTTATTTTATAAATAGTGCTATTCCTTAAAGAAATCATCCACTTCTTCCTGTAGTGGCTCGGGAAACCTCCTTGGAACAACAGTAGAGATGAGCAGTTGACCGATGAATGACCCACGTGAGGTTGCTATCCCTAGATCTAATAAAAAAGCATGGCAGGGTAAAAGGAAACATGACTGCAGGTCGTACATTCCTTCTGGGAAGTATGATCAACTTCTGTTGTTCTCAACATTGTTTTTCTGTACAGGTCACGATTCCTTGAATGTACTAAAACTTCCCAGCAATAACAGTTTAGTTCAGTTATTAATCATACTTGTAATCATTAGCGCCTTCGTAAGGAAAAAAAAAATGTGTGCCAGGAGATGATTATTTGACAAATTACTGCAGGGGCTCAGCATAATAGCTTTGCTGATACAATCAACATTGAGCCATTATTTAAAAAAATAAGAAATGAAGAAACTTTCAAACTGTTTATGAAAAGCACTACCCTGTCAACGGAAGGGGACTGACATTTAACTCGCTGCTATGCAGTTGCCTTCACAAGCACAGGCTCAGTTCTTTTCATATACAATTACTACCGTGGCACACGTAAACAGCTAATAAACAGAGATAATTCATAATGACTGAGGAATTTGCAGTCGTCTCTAATTCATGAGCTTATTAGGAGCATGAGTGCTGCAAACTGAACTCTGTCTGAATTTGTACTGGAAGCCAATGCTTGATGTACTGGGAGTGCGTGCAGCTCCCAGCTCCTGCTGGTGCAGGCTCAACTGGTGCCTTGGAATCTGTACAAGAAATAAATAATCCCTTCTGTATTTGCATATTAACTTTCCGGTACTTCCTTCAGTCAAGCCTTGATAATTAGCCCTCCTAATATACACAAAGGCCATAGTTTACTTCTGACCAGCAGAGTAAAACTGCTACCAAGTGGAATAAAAGGTATGCTGACAAAAGCACAGTCTGACCACTAAACTTGCATCAGTGGTCAGAGCTTCTGTCAGCACAGCTAAGCTGTAAAAAGGATCTGTCTCTTCTCCAGCCCTGACAGCACAAAAACCAGCACAAGCCCTTAATTTTCACACCCTAATTCTGCATATGGTCTGTGCAACAAAATTCACCTCTCAAAATGCAATGATTGTTTTCATGCAACACCATTTTTCTTACTAAGTAGATAAATTCATCCCTTAATATTTTTATTGTATTTGTTCTGGAAAGTTTTTTGGTATAGTGTAAGGTGTTCCTATAATTTAGTTGGAAGACTGCTTCTTCAGCTTGCCTAAAAGTGTGAGCAGACTTGTATCTGTACATCTCCTCATGGGCATTGCTGTGTTTTCATGCACAGATAGATAACTATTCACTAAGGTCCAACCTTACTGTCACTGAAATAAAGGAGCATTTTTCCATTGACTTCCTTAGGCAAAGATATGGATCCAGAACCCAACTGCCAATACTAATATTGCCTCAAAAATACCACTTCATGCATATAAAATTATAGTTAATGAGCAAACTAAAGTAGGTGGGTTCATTTGGTATTCAGAGATAAGCTTTCTAAATGTGTAAGTTAAAATAAAAATAAAATTTTGATGAGTGGAAGGGAGGTGTTTTCTGTTCTTTTGTGCAGATATCATTCACAACTTCCCCTTCCTATGCATAAAAATAAAAGATTGAAAATATCTGCTATTGGTTTAAAAAAGCCCCCAGCCCAATAGCAAGAAAATGAATAGCTGTGATGCTAATTTTGTTGCTATGAGCACAGACCAATATGCCTGGCAAAGTGTATGTGGTCTGGAAGGCCTTGGCCAGGAGCTAATGAAGGGACTCACCTGCACATACCAAGCACAGGCTGAGAAAGAAAGGCTGGCTTGGTGCTCAACATCCTGCTTTTCCTGTGTTTTAATTAACCCCATTATTGCTTTCAATTAGAGATGCTTAAGAGAATAATCACCGAGTTTTGATCTGCTGTTTCTAACGTGGTCGTGGCATCCAAAGAGTCACTTCCCCCCATAGAAATCACGACTCAGCATTTCCAGAGGGCTCTTCATGCCTTTGCTGAGTATGTGGGAAATAGCAGAAGGGTGAAATTTTCCCGCCCCTGTGCAATGCCTTGGAAGTCAGCAGACTGGAAACTAATGCTGGAGCTTGGCAGCAGCCCCATGGTGCTGCATGAGGGGTGCCCAGTCTCCCCAGTACGCCCGTGTGGAGCGTGGCCAGCTCGGCACTGGAACCAGTTATGCAGCTGTACCTCAGGGTACCTGAAATTAGGCCCATAAGGGTAGACTTTACAAAATGTTTTAGAAAAGAGCAGCGACGTTCTCAAAAGAGCCAGGATGTCAAAATTCACTTTTGAAAATCTCCCCAGGAATCCCATCTATCTGCCTTTTTAGTCACTTTGAAGGTTGGTGATTAAATCCATACTTACAGTGTGATTCTCCCACACATGGGGAGCAATGGGAGCTTTGTCATCACCACTAATGGGGACAGGATTGTGAGGAATGAAATATGCAAGGAGTATGCGAGGGGAGAAAAAAAAACAGGCTTGAAAATCATCAAATGAAAAGAACCAGGGGAGTTTTTAATTTTTGTTCATGCTTTAATTATTGAAAATGATAGAAACACTTTGCCATTTTAAAAATGGTTGAGTTTTAAAATGTCTGGGGTTGTTTGTTTCTTTTGGGAATAACTTACAATAACCAAGAGATATAAATCAACCCATGGTTTTGCTTTTCTTTTCTTCTGCAGCCACAGCTTAAACAACCAAACAGCAGGGCAGCTTCTCAGCAGCCTGGATCCACCCAGCGTGCTCTGGGAAGTCTGATGTGGGGCCAGCAGCACTGCTCAGCCCACAGTGTGCACTGGAGCACGTGCCAGCTTCACCCTGATGCAGTTGTCTCACAATGTTCTGGTTGCCTTCCTGCTTAGAGGGCCCATGGAATCTCCTAAGAAGGCTGACTCCCCTTTGCTGTCCTCTTTGGACCTATCCCTCGGTTTAAAAGGAGCAGTGTTGAAAGTGGAAGGATAACCCAGATGTTGTGATTGTTTGGTGTGAAATTCTTGCTCCTGTTTAGCAACTCCGTAGGGGTGAACTGAGAAATGTGTCAGGTATTAATCCCAAATCTTCTCCCAATTCTATATCTCTCTGCACCTTCCCTCTCCTCCTTTCCCTAGCCCATACAAGCATCAGATAGTAATCTGCTTCTCTCTCTTTTGGAGTGAGAGCCCACAGTGACTCCTGAGTCCCCAGAGAAGGGAGCCCATGGAGTCATGCCCAAACCTGATCAAAGCAGCTGCCTTGGGTAGTGATGGTGGTGCAGCTGTGCTGTGTGGGAGGCTGGTGTGGGCCAGATGCTGCATGGACATTTACCCAGCCACAGTCACCTTGCCTCTCCTGGTCACAGGAACTGTCACAGTCTGGTTTCCCTTGAGGCCCCTCAGAAATGGTTTTGCTCCAACCACCAGACACAGAACATCAACACAAAGCTGTCAGGTGGTGAATATCCACATCATTCCCTGAGGACCATTGAAGAAGAGGGCCAAAGCCATGGGACCTATCACTGGGCTCTTCATGACTCATCAGTCATTCCTTCCTTTTAAAATCTTCCCTCCATCAACAAGCTAGATGGGTAAACAAAGTCACTGACATTGTATCTGACACATGACACTGCATTTCATAGAACCTGGTGCTTTATATCATTGTACTAGAGCAAGCAGCAGGAAGAAGCCAAGGCAGGAGCAGGTCACAGCTCCCTGGGCAGCTGAGTTTGTGGAGGAGGTTCCCACTGTTATGTCTGCAGGAGATGGGCCTGCCTGCATCTCCTTCAGTGTTTCAGCTTTCTGTTTTGCAGAATTGCAGAATTCCTGTAAAATGCAAATAGTAGCTCTTCTATGTCTCACAGGCATACTGTGAGGATAAATGTATTAAAGATGTGCAGTAGTCAGAGTCTACAACAGGGCAAAAAATCTTAGGGAAGATAAATACGCCTGTAGACACCAAGTAGTCTCTTTCTTTGATGCTTTAATCCTTTTATGGTCAATAAAGAAACCTTGTGTTTTACAAAGGCTGTCTGGCAGTTCTAATATTAGCATCCTCACCACATCCTTGGCGATGTCTGTTTGCATCTCTGTGTGATGCTGATGTTGTAGGCAACATTTTCATGTATGATAAAGCAAACTACAAACCTGGTGTGTGCTTGACGGTGAATCGGTTTGCAAAAATGAAACAAAACACAGTTCATTCATTTGAGAATGTGAGAGGAAGATGACATGAATATTTCTGTGTTCTGTGTTATATGAAAAGATGTGGAAGTTGTTTCTCCATAGGAAGAATAATAACTTGGTAAAGGGGTAAATATAATTTAGTAGAAACATCAGTGGACATTTGCATTTCCCTTGGCTTAGGTTCAACCAAGCCCAGAGTTTCTTGTGATAAATTCTTGGGGTGCATCAGGCAACGCATTTCCAGCCCATCAAGGGAGGTGTTTATCTTGCTTTGCTCTGCACTGGTGTAGCCTCACCTCAAATATTGTGTGCAGTTTTGGGCACTACAATAAAAGACAGCTGTTAGAGTGTCCAAAGGAGGCAACGAAGATGGTGAAGGGCCTTGAGGGGAAACCATATGAGGAGTGGCCGAGGTTCCTTGGTCTGTTCATCCTGGAGAAGAGGAGACTGAGGGGAGACTTAATTGCTGTGTACAACTTCCTCATGGGGAGAAGCGGAGGGCCAGGCACTGATCTCTGCTCTCTGGCAATCAGTGACAGGACCTGAAGGAATGGCCTGAAGTTGTGTCAGGGGAGGTCTACGTCAGATATAAGAAAAAGGTTCTTCCCCAGAGGGCAGTTGGGCACTGGAACATCTCCCCAGGGCAGTGGTCACAGCCCCAAGCCTGACAGAGCTCAAGGAGTGTTTGGACAATGCTCTCAGGCACACGGTGGGATTCCCAGGGATGTCCTGTGCAGGGCTGAGAATTGGACTCAATGATCCTCGTGGGTCCCTTCCAACTCTGAATATTCTGTGATTTTGTAAATTCAGTGAAAGTCATTGCTGGATGAGACTGAGCTGCAGGACCCTGAGGTGGCAGCTGCAGCCCCAAGGCAGTCCCTGCTGGGAGGTGCTCCCACACTGACACTCACAGGAACAGGAGCACAGCCTTGAAATGCACGAGGTTACACATCCTCAGCCTGGCCATATGCATCCACACTGGAGCATGAGTGATTGTGCTATCAATCACCCACACCAGGGACAAAGTTAAACTGCATGTACAACTTCGCTGTTCTCCTTTCTCTCTTGTAGAGTCGTACCCACTCAATCGCAGCTGCCTCAAAGGGGGGTTTGTGTGGGGGTTTTTTTCTTCCTTGGAACATTTGACTAAATCACATTTGCAGATATTTCAAATGTTTCATTCACGTGACACCTGAGCTTTATTTACTTTTGAAATAAGTCATCTCATTAACAGAATTCATTATCCATTATTACTGTCATGTCATTCTCCTAATAAAAGGAATGACTGTAGAAGCATTCAGTGGCTTAGCTGGTAGCATAGTGAGCTATTATGCAGCAAACCTGCATTCACGCTGTACATTGGTATGCCAAGGCTGGCAGAGACTAGGAGCATCAATGAGGTAATAGTCTTAATCTCTGAGGGGAGGATTATGTTGTGCTGCACTGCAAATACCTCCTACTGTTAGCAGGATAATACTTCAGATGGAGCTATAAATTGTTCAACAAATAAGAACAGGTGCTGGGAAGAGGGTGGAAAAAACCCTGCAATGTTCCACCATTATCTCCAGATAAGAGGTGAAAAAACTGTTGTTCTCACTGCTAAACTATTATCACTCTTTCTCCATTTAAATTGCCAGCGTGGCATGTCCAGCCACTTAAAAGTGAAGTGCATTGATAGTAGTTGGGTCTCTTCTTCACAGAAATGCTATTTGCTTTTGTGACTGAACAAATGTTGTTTGTAGATATGTGTGACATGAATTGATCACGGACAGGGTGCCCTAGACACACCATCCCAACTCCCTGCACGAGCTCTGTACTCCACAGAGTCCTATGGCACATCTGACTCCAGATACACTATGCTTTTCACTGTTTTCCTGCTCAGAAGAGCAATTAGCATTCATTACTGCCCATGGCATGATGGTTTGTAACTGCTCCTTTTCATATTTTAGAGACCTGATACCTCCTGATTTCACCTTAACTGTCCTGGGAGGACACAAACCACCCAGTTGAAGCAGATCATAGAATGAGAGAACAGTTTGGGTTGGAAGGGCCCTTTAAAGACCACCTAGTCCACCCTTCCTGCAATGAGCTGGGACCACTTCAGCTAGACCAGGTTGCTCAGAGCTGCATCCAACCTGATCTTGAATGTTTCCAGGGACGGGAAATCCACCATCTCCCTGGGTAACCTGTGCCAGTCTTTCACCACCCTCATTGTAAAAAATGTCTTCTTTAAATAAATCAACCCTGGCTTGGTTTTAAACCTTTATCTCTTGCCCTAATGCAATAGGCCCTGCTAAAACGTCTGTTCCCATCTTTCGTATGACCCCCTTTAAGCACTGGAATTCTGCAATAAGATCTCCCCAGAGCCTTCTCTTCTCCAGGCTGTATGCATCTCTTTGTTTTGGTGGTTTGCTTCCTATCCCACAGCAGGTACCAGAATGAGAAAGAGATTTCTCACTTATTAAGGAGAATGGTAGGGGGGGAAGTTGGCACACTTTCCAGACCATTTTTTGCCATAGGATGTCAATGAATATCACAAAGCTGGGCAAATGGTATTATTCCCACTTTTCAGAGGACAGATATGAGATGAACAGTAAGAAGAATTTCAGAAGTGCTTGTGCTGGAATAAACTTTGTCCAGTGGCCTCTGAAAGATGTTGCTCTACCACAAGATAGCAGAAGAGAGGGCGTTTAATTGGCAATGTACAGACCATCAGGTCAGGGTAAAACATAACCAGAGATTTACTCCAAAACACACGTTGAATTTTGCAGGTAGCAGTGATTTACCATGGCCCCAGGACTTGTCTGTACTATTATCCTGCTGTTCTTCCCACTGCCTGAATTTGCACTTGATCCAAAGCCACATCCAGCCACAGAACAAACCAGTGGTGGATTTTGAGTGGGAAGCAATGTTTTCAGTCTCATACATTAGTTCTGGAGTCTGGCTGAGAAGCTTTGCTTTGGACCAAGGCAGCATTAATTTATATTTGCCTGGATTACTTCTCAAGGAACAGAACTAGATTCTCCTGCTTGTCTAGCTGTAACTTGGGGACCTGTTCTGTGCCCAGACCACATCTCTTATGATGCAGTGAGAACCTTCTTTCTTGCAATGTGAAACATCACCTTTTGATTAGAAACGCCCAAAGAAACATTTCCAGATTCCCAAATCCACAATTTTTAAATGGCTTTGCTCATAGAAAATTTCAGCCTTTGCAATCACTGTCCTGTTTTGGGATTACAGCAAATGCTGAAATATTGACCTTGCCTATCAGTTTGAAATTCCTTTTAAAATTTTATCTAAGCTGAAACTTTTTCAGCCCAGAGAAGTGGGAAGAGAGACCTCTTTTGGGCAAACTCTTAGCAACATCTGATTTATTAGATGTTCAGATTGTGGGTCTGACTCCACTCCCAGCCATGCACATGGAGACATTCAGTACATCCCCATATTAGTGGTCCTTCCTATCTGTTGAACCTGTAGGCTAGTGGAGAATCAAGAACACAAAGCAGCTGAGGAGATTACTAAGCAGTTTTGTCTGCCAGAAGCAATGGAACAAATTAAAATCTTGATGCAATGATTTAATTTTTTTAATTTAGGGTTGATCCTTCTTCTTTAGGAGGTACATGCAGTCCTGAGGAGCAGCATAGAGCTACTGCTTTTCCTTGCAGAAGGGCTGACCTGCTGCTCACTGCAAACTGATTTCATTGTTTGCATGTCTACATCTTTCCATAAATTAATAACTCTTTTCCTCCCAATTTTTCCCTCCTTCCTCACAGAAATGCCTGGCTTAATTTGTTAGAATATTAACGAGTTCTCATCATAATTGCAAGACTGTGATAAAAAAAGTCCATCCCTCTTAAAGCTCTTGGCTTGAAGATTTGATTTAATACCTACTCACCCACTCACTGCTGCTTGTCACAAGACAACTCAAACCCAAGTGTTTTCTTCAGGAGAGCTTCAGCTGGAAAAGATGTGACTGTGGCCATGCACATCCACTCCAGCACAGGAACTCTGACACCACAGTTTCTGTAGAAACTGAAGCCATTTTGAGATAAAGGAGAACTTTTCCAAGACAGGACTGCACCCTATTTGCACTTACACTGTATTAAACACTGCTGAAAGTGCTGTATAGGGCCTTTATGGTGACTGTAAATATAAAGCCACTTTGGCATGAGAATGAGATTTGTAAAAATGTCAGCAGAATGGCTTGTCTCTGGTTCCCCTGCAGCCAGGTGAGAGATACTCAGAGAAAAACATGAGTTGGTTAAACTCTGACAATGCATTAGCACAAAAATCCCAGTATCAAAATCCAAATATACATATCTTTACCAACATTGCAACATACCACCCAGCACATCCCAGTCCTTGGTTGGTTTTCAGCAGTTTTTGGAAGAGTTTTTATCTTTCTGATTTAAGATACAGTGTTACTTAAAACCCCTAACAGTCAAGCAAATGTCAAAAGATGAAAAAAATTTCCATCACCCTCTGCTTTTTATAAAAATGTATCAATTTAATAACTCGGTTTAAAGAAAAACAGAATGATCATGTTAAGATACTGCCGAATTTATAAACTTTGACAGTCCCACATACTGAGATGAACAGGGAAATTTATTTAATAAGAAATAAAATACATTTTCTCCCTGCATTCATTGAAATAAAAAGACAGACACATCTGTCCCAAATTTCTTTTAAGGAACAGAATGGCTGCTACTAACTAGAAAATAGTGCCTTTCTGCTGGCTTACCTCAAGATAAATTTACAGCTTCACTGTAACAGTATCAGAATTCAAAATGTAATAAGTTCAAGTAGAATGAGATCAAACATTTCTGTCCATATTAACTCTTTGATGTCACAATTCAATATCTCACAATGCAAGATGGGGATGTAAAATGCAAGAAAGTTTATGCAAGTTCTTGCTGTTCTCAAAGTTGAAATATCTGCAAGGTCTGTTCCTTGGGCTTTGCACATTCCCATAGGAATGTGTGGTGAGCATTGCAGAAGGTTACACTGCCACAGGAATTACAGGAGTAACATGCTTTCTGAGAGATGCAGGTCTTACATGCAAAACCTCAGAACCTCATAGTTCAGTAGGTGCTTAGAGACCTAAACCAACATCTCAGAGATAAAAAACCTCCCAGGCTTCAGTGCAAGATCTTTGTGCAGTTAGAGTACTCACCCATTTCTAAAGTATTTCAGGAAAGGGATGACTCTTCTGCCATCTGACCTCAGCAGAGGATAGACCACTCTCACCCCAAACAGTGCAGGAAACAGAAAATAATAATTGCAGCCACGCCAAAGAAAAACCAGCACTTTTTATCAAGACAGAGAACAGTCATTCTTCTCTGTCACAACAGGTAGTGTTATTATACCACATCTCCCTACATCTCCACCACAAGGGTTTTATGCAATGTCCCACATCAAGTGGTAAACCCTTCTTTATGAAACTCTGCTGTTCCCCTAGACCAGACATTTCTTCTTGACCTAAAGCCTTTTGTCCTCTCTGTTTCCTTTCTGCTTCTTAGATGGCACCAAGGAGATACCAAGAAAAGCCAGCAAGGAATTTCCTTATGAAGTTAGAATCAGATCATGCAAGCCAAACAGTCCTATTGCTTGGTTTCATTCATGTGGCATTCCCTCTGTGGGAAAAGAACATATACTGGTCCCATATTTTGGGGACCTGAGCGCTAGGAAAGTGAAATTTTAGAAAAGTTTTAAAAACAGAAGGCAGGAAAAGTGTGTCAATAACTAGCTACAATGGCAAACCATCCTAATGAGAACCGAGAAGGGTATTACTGGGGGTAAATAGGTGGTAAAAAGGGGTTACAGCTTCCCATTAGTGCTGCCTGATGAAGTCCTTGTTTGTGGGTTGATATGACACTGCTGCAGCTGCCCAGCAAGGCTGGGCTCGGTGTGCCCTGGCACGTGTTCAGCTTGTGCTGGCCAGAGAGTGCTTTTCTGGTCTAGCCTGAAACAGTTCTGCAAACAAGGCAAGCTGTATGAGCAAAAATCACTTGATGCCAGTATAAGCTGTGTTTCCCTGAAAGCTTTTGCCAGTGTGAAGTGTTCTTAAAAACTGTAAAAATAAAAAACAAAAAATGTCACACCCTTGGCTGGCATTGGCATGTGTGCAGATGTTTTAAAGATATATTTGGCCCAAGTTTGCTTTTGCTGGATAAGACTGGACCAATGTAATTGAAGAATGTTATGATAATAATAAATGTCATGTTTATTAGCATATTTAACAACATTAATAAATGGGAAGCTGTCAAACTGGTGTTACCCTGAGCAAAGACCATAATAACACTAAGTAGTAACTCTAGGGGACTATATGAAAACAAGAATATTTCTTCTGATGGAGTTGCAAAGTGCTGTAACTGAAAACTAAAACAATATCTCTCCTAACTTTGTGAAGAGCAACGTTTAGCTAGGGAAGGTTGCTTAGCAGAGTCTAGAACATAAAAAGAAAGCAGGAAAGGAAAAAGAAATGAACTTGTACTACGACAGGTCAAGGTCTCTGGATTCTCAAAGGCTATTCCTTTGCTAACAAAAGAGTTTTGCTATCTGAGAAACAGATAGTGTACATACTTGCTTATGAGAAGCAGATAAAAGTGATTTAACCTGCCACAGTAAAATGAAACTGTGTGGAGACCTCACAGCAACTTTTCAGTATCTGAAGAGCCTACAAGGGAGCTGAAGAGGGACTCTATGTTAGGAACTGCAATGATAGGACAAGGGGTAATGGGTTCAAACTGAAGGAGGGAAAGTCTAGGTTAGATGTGAGAAAATGTTTTTTACTCTAAGGGTGGTGAGACACTGGCACAGGTTGCCCAGGGATGTGGTGGCTGCCCCAACCCTGGTGGTGTTCAAGGCCAGGCTGGATGAGCCTTGAGCAACCTGATCTAGTGAGGAGGTGTCTCTGCCCAGGGCAGGGGTTGGGACTAGATGGTCTGTAAGGTCCATTCCAACACTTAAATTCTATGATTCTATGAGAGAGAGGAAAAATTAGTGTTCCTGAATATACCTGCCTGGGACAAAGCAGGTGTCCTCCAAGGGACAGACAGGCCAGACCATCTGCATCTGCCCAAGAAGTCTGAATACAAATCCTTGAAAATTCAAATTAAAAAGTAGTTACCTGAATAAGTGTCACAGACTCCATTAATCTG
Organism: Acanthisitta chloris; assembly: GCF_000695815.1. NCBI lineage: Eukaryota > Metazoa > Chordata > Aves > Passeriformes > Acanthisittidae > Acanthisitta > Acanthisitta chloris. The sequence goes on along the minus strand of NW_008681638.1, from coordinate 29,015 downwards.
GAGAAAGGGCTTATTAGAAGAAGGGAATATCTGAGAGATATGACAAGTATAACCTGGCACAAACCAACTAAAGCACAGCTGTATATAAAAATGCACCATTTTATTCTGTGGAGTTGCTTGATTTTCAGAGCATTGTTAGTGCTGCAGTATAGCTCTGTTCTATGGCAAACAAGTGATGGCCTGACTTCTGCAGAACTGGCCTGTAATGGGGACTGTAAACTGGGGAGACTAAACAGTTGGGATTCAGAATGGACCATTTGCCCTGCTCTGCTTGTCAGAGAGGGGAGGTTTTAAATATATTTTAGCACATTTTTTCCTATTCAACCAGCACTTTTTCCATAAATGCTTGCAGATTAGAAGGACATTTGGTCCCTGACCAGACAAAGCTCTTGAATATTTCCAAGTCAAGTGCTTGGAAGTCAGTAGGATTACTCACCTATGTGAGAGCTCGGACCATTTGCCCTGCTCTGCTTGTCAGAGAGGGGAGGTTTTAAATATATTTTAGCACATTTTTTCCTATTCAACCAGCACTTTTTCCATAAATGCTTGCAGATTAGAAGGACATTTGGTCCCTGACCAGACAAAGCTCTTGAATATTTCCAAGTCAAGTGCTTGGAAGTCAGTAGGATTACTCACCTATGTGAGAGCTCGAAGGAGCAGGCAAGGTTTTTTTTTTTTGAAAGGCAATGTATTTTATGAGGAAAACTGGTACCACTGGAAAAAAATGGACAAGCTCTCATGGACACAAGTCCTAAGTGCAAGCACTGTCAAAGGGTTTAGTTTCTGGTGAAGATGAATTATTTGGTTTACACCTTCTGTTGCTTTGAAACACCTCAGGGCCAGTTTCCTCCCATTTTCAGGCACTTGGCTGTGGTGCCTTTTCCCACAGCCTTGTCAATGGGATCTGAACTGCTCTCTGGATATGCCTATCCTTTTTTTGCAGGGCACCTGAGGCACATCCTGAATTATGTGCCTATAATTCAAGAGGATTTAGGACACCTGACGTGTCATGTAATGCTACACAATTACATCCCAGATCCTGGCTTTCAACATCTAAAATACAGCAAACATAGGTGAGGTGATTTCAGGCTGAGTTTCTTTGTGGTTCCATTATGGATTTTTTTGGACAAAGATTAGCTGCAACATAAAGCAAATCTAAAAAATCTGGCTCTGAATTCTTTATAGACTCAATCCTCTAATCCACCCTCACATAATCTGTTATATCATACAGCCCTTGGTGTAGGTGTGTAGTTCAGATCTGATGACTGAATGCTATTGTGTGAACACCCACACAGCACTACCAGACGGAGCTCTTGCTGCAGTTCTCCCTTCTGCACAGCAGTCAAGCTCGAGCATCCTTACTCCCCACCCACTTTCACCCCATCTGTGCTCTCTTCTTTGGTACACTCCAGCACCAGGGAACTGGTTTATACAGACCACACTGGTGCCTGAGCTTCTCCCCCTGCTCTGAATCTGCTTCAGCTAGATGGATGTCACCAGACCAGCAGGATCCCAGCTCTACAGGTGAGAGTGGAAAATATGATGTACTGTGCTCCGTATTGTGCAGACTCATGAGCAGACACTTAATTTTTGTGAAGATGGACAAGAGAAGAGGGTGGGGATAAGGATTTCAATTGAATTTTCCCCAGATATTCCACAAGGTCTTTGTTTAGTTGAGTTCCTATTTGGGATATTGAAACTCTACCAGAAGTTGTGTTGGCAAAATAGCTGCTGTTACAATATATAGAGAATCATAGAATGGTTTGGGTTGGAAGCAGCCTTAAAGATCATCTGGTTCCAACCCCCACGACATGGAAAGTGACACCTTCCACTAGACTAGATTGTTCAAAGTCCCATCCAACCTGGTCATGAACATTTCCAGGGATGGGGCAGCCACAGCTTCTCTGGGAAACCTGTTTCTGTGCCTCACCACCCTCACAGGAAATAATTTATTCCTAATATCTAATTTAAACCAACCCTCTGTCAGTTTGAAACCATTCCCCCTTGTCCTATCCCTACATTCCCTTGTAAAAAGTCCTTCTCCAGTTCTCCTGCAGCCCCTTAATTTGGGAAAGGGCTCTAAAGTCTACCCAGAGCCTTCTCTTCTCCAGGCTGTACAGCCCAAGTTCTCTCAGCCTGTCTTCACAGGGGCAGTGCTCCAGCCCCCTGAGGATCTTTGTGGCTTCCTCTGGACTCATTCCAACACATCCTTCCTATGTTGTGATGCAGACCTGGATGCAGCACTTCAGGTAGGGTCTCACTAGAGTGAAACAAAAGGGGACAATCATCTCCCTCAACCTGCCAGTCACTCTTCTTTTGATGAGCATATTCCCATTTCTTGCTTTCAAGAAAAAATCATGCCTTTTACTTGCATACAGCACACATTCTTAGTTTCTTCATCCCTCCATATACATCATTTATGCCAGTACTGCAACTTAGTAATCAAATAACTGATACTCATTTATATTTTTCAGCCTTCAAAACATGTGCAGAATGCAGAATTCCTGGAAAACTGAGGACTGATGAACAAGTGCTACTGACTGCCTATGATATTGTGCCACAGAAACCTAATAGGTTGCATGTCAAAAAACCAAAAAAACCAAGACTTCTCCCACCTACCCAAATCTTAATTGAACCAGTTGGCCAAAAGCCTTGTATTCTTACAAAAGGATGTACTAAGGAAGATTTAGTCCCTAGCAGGATGCAGCTAAGAAATGGGGAAGTAGCAAAAAAGGAGCTTAGACAAACCAGTGTCAGAGTGATACAGAACAATGGCAATACATCCCTTGGATGTTATTGGAAACCCTTCTAATTTGAAATCTAAAAATTGTTACCTAATATCCCATTAGCTGATTCCAAAATCTGTTTCAACAGCTTCAACCTTTTTTCATATCATTAGGACTGCACAGGTGCCTACAAAGGTATAGCTTGAGTTTGTTTCTTATAAAACAGCTCATAAGTAAAAAATACTGTGTTTTAGCTACCATCAAACATATTTTTCTAGGTGCCCATAATGGCAATACTAGCGTAAGCCATTCACATCATTAAAGATCTGGGAGCTGACCAGGCTTGGTACACAGGCTCTATGAGACCATAAAGAAAATGTCTGTGAGCAAATTCCTATCAAGAATGAATCAGAACTCTGTGTAAAATGTAATTTCAGCATCTCTGGCCTACCAAAGTACATAAGATAGGTCACTTTCCACTCTTGGCCAGTTAAGTCAGTGTGACTTCTTAGGCCAGACAGAAAGACTCAGAGCAGGAGTTGGTGTGCACTAATGGAAGACCAAATCAACCCATGCCATAAATCAGCTTTATTCTTACAGAAGCCAACCTCAGAGCTTCCTCTGTGAGCTCTGGGGGTAAAACCAAAGCAGTCAATCTCCTGTTGAGGCAGTTCTTGACCAGGATGGCATATTTTGTCCAACCACACATCACTGACCCAGAATCGCAGACAAATGGCCAAAGTCTTTCTACTTAGATAAAATTTCCAAGCAGAAAAAAAAATAGACTATGTTGTCGGAAACCTATGTGGGTATTAGTCCATTTTGTGCTTGTTAATAACATAGCCTCATTCTAAAATTCATAATCACATCATTTAATGGTTGCAGCATGTGCCAGCTCTCTGGATTAGTAAACCAAACTAATGAAATTGTGAAATATCTTCCTACCATCAAGAAAAGAAAAAAACCATAGTTTTAAAATAGTTTTAGGGCTTTCTCAAGCATTTGCAGTGATGATCTTGCCAATCAATTCTTGTTGTGTAGTGAGCAGAAAAGAACTAATTATATGACTTTTTAATTTTTTTAATTTCAGAACAAAGAACATATAATAATTATTGGTCCTGGAAACTTAAATATAGAATATGCTATAATCCGAAGTTCATTATGACTTGAGGGACTAGTAATAATAATAAGGCATTATGCAGCCCTAAGGAGCTTCATATCTAGAAGGTAAATACTTAAAAGCCATGGTACATCAACAAATCCAGAGGCAGGAATAGAGATTATTATGGTTTTAGGTGAGGGAACATTATAATTCTTGTTTTTAAATCAGCTTTAAATCTGATTGCAGAAGAGCTGGATTTCGAAAGAGAGATTTGGTATGTGAAAACAGGGGAAGGACCTGCATTTCAGGCACTTTATACTCCTTGCCTGTTAGTACTCTGAGGTAAAAAAAAGGGCCTGAAAATCATTAGGAATTGAACAAACTGAAGTTAAAAGCTTTGATCATGGAGTGGAAATAGGAAGCAGATAAGTGTGCTGTGTTTTCCTTCATTGTTTTGCCCTCAGATCAGGACATTTGTAATTTAAAGTCATTGCTGATTTTTTTGTTGTTGTTTACACTTGCTACTTATAATGTTTTGACCACTTCTGTTCAGTTTGTCATACAGAAGGGCTCTCACTGTAAAACAGCAGCCACAAAACTGCCCTTGTTTTTGACAAGATACGAAACCTGTGTGGTTCAAGTTATTAAACGACCTCCTTATCCTTGAAGCACTGAATTGCACCTCAGCCATAACTCTACCTCAGTAATAACCTATGATCTATATTACATAACTCTAGTTATAGAGTCTGACTGTAGTAACTCTAGTAAATACATTATTGCTAATTAATTAAGGGTGGCAATGGGGTGTTCTGTCTCCTGAAGGTCCAGGCTGCCTTCACTCACCTCCCCTTGTGCTTTGCCTTGCTCATGAGTAACATAAGCCTTGGGGAAAAAAAAAATAAAGGAGGAGAGATCACCTTTGGGGCACTCTAGGTAACATAAGCCTTGGGGAAAAAAAAAAAAAAGGAAGAGAGATCACCTTTGGGGCACTCTATCTTTACTTGTTGAAGTGTCAGTGGTTTCACAGTCCTGCTTCAAATAAGATAGAGGATTTCAGTTGTGGACTAGTCATGTTCAAGCTCCATATGCTAAGAATTGCACTACTGGAGAGAGGGACTAGTGGAAGAGTTGCTCTTTGAAATACCAATTTTGGTTAGAAATGAATCCCACAAACTGATGTTCCTTTCAGTTGTGTTTCTGAAGGGCTGTTTTAGCTAGTTTGGCTGCTGTGAATCCCCTTATGAAGATGCTAACTCTCCATAAATATCAGGAGTAGCACAGCTCACTGAACCTACTAGTTAGCATAAATATCCTGTTTCTATAATGCTTGACATTGTGCTTTTGGATTTAACACTGAGGAGTGACCAAGAGAGACCTGACTTCCTAGAGAAATGAGCCTGCCACTGCAGCAAGGGACTCTTGAACAAATGCTACGTAAAAGTAGGGGTGGAAATGACAAGAAGATGAGAAAAGCATCCCAAAGAAGCCCCCGAATCAAGGGAAAGGTAGCAGCTGGATTAATGTTCAACTGCTTCATTTTGGGGTTTGCCATGAATAATTAAGTGTAATTAATAAATAGTGCCCTGAAGACAGGATCAAACAGATTTTGGGTGTGGTGCTTAATCCTTCCTGAGTTGGAGAGTAAGGCCAGCAGCCTATAATGGATTTAACTAATTCTCTTAATTGCAGCTTCATTTGCCTGATCTTTCTAAATGGTATTAATCTAGTGATTTGCAGAATAAGCACTTGGAAAAGACTTACCAAAATCATGGCAAGATCTCAGAGATATATTTCTCTTTTTTTTTTCAGTGGGAGAAGAGATTTCTTTGTCATTGCAAATTCTATTAATTTGGCTAAGTGTTCACAGTCCTTGTTGGCATAAAATAAGAATTCAAAATGTCATTAACAAATTCAACCCTTAGAATCAACATTGGTAATGACAAATCCTGCAAGACTCCTAATTAGTTATTTATAGATTAAATATTTTTTAAAAGGCAAAACTGCAGCATTTCACTCTCATTTCCTAGCTGGGTACAGAAGCACTGCACAGATTTCTGTGTCTCACAGAAGTATTCAGAAGAAACATGTCCCACATGTCAACGACCACACTGGGAGACAAGAAGATAATCACATTTCTTTATCACCTTTTGCTTGGACAACAACAAATCTGCACAAGAAGCCTTTCGCTCTGAGCAAATTCCAGCTAACAGAAGTTACAGATCATATCCTCAGGTTCTCCAGATCAGATCTGCCCTCTGCTCCCACCACACACCATCACTCAGGTGTTCTCTTCCCTTCTCCACAGAGCTTGCTAAGTTGAGCCCAGCAGAGCCAAAACAATTAACAAAACTTCGAGATGCAGAGGTTAAACCTACAGCCAACAGTTTCCTTCCTTGGGCACAACGGAAAATTTCTTCTCTGACAGCAGTTTGTTGGAGAAAAAGGTAATGAACTGCAGCTCCTGTGGAGAGAAGTGAAGCTGAGTGAATGTATTTGATTTGCCACAGGTGACTGGCTGTGCCAGTTTTGACCCTTGAGCCATTTGGAGTTTGGTTCTGTACATAAGTACCACAGAGGTAACTGCTGTCCTGCTTGCCTGAAACTCAACAGCATCATTTGTGCTATCACCCATGCAAAGAAATGGCAAAATTCCCCCAGCTCAGTGGTGCAACATCTACCAGCTAAGTCCAGTTCTGCTGTGCCTTTAGATCATGGGAAGGATTCTTCTGTCTTATAATTAAAAACTATGAAAAAGATATATATATAAAAACTTAATCAAACAAAAGTAACATGGGCTGTCCAACCTTGCACATGTAGGGTCACACCACTCTTCCTTCCTAGGGTTTGCTGCCTCCATTGCTATGTTTTGCCTTCAGTTGGGCTGTAAGTTATTAGGAAAATGTGGGTTTTTTTTCTCTGTGTTTGTACAGCATCAAATACAGTGAGAATCCAAGGGCCTGTCACCCTCCTGTACTATTGAAAATTAAGAACAGTCATTATTTGATTCTCATTAGCAAATCAAAGAAATAATGCTGCTCCGAAGCTACACATGCTGTTGCAAGTAGCAAAGTGCATGTGATATTCATGGCCCTTTTGCTGCTCTTAGCTAGCCACTAACTCACTTAATTTTGTGTAGTTTAGCACATTACAAGATTGTTCAGGAGTGCCATAAATGATGTCAGGCACCATCAGAAACCACTTCAGAAAATCATTGCCTGTAGCCAGATCAAAAGGTGAACACCTGGAAACTTGCAGTTCTGGGAAAGCAGAATAAATCTTTTCTTCCCCCCTCCTTTTTTTTTCCCTTTCTCTTCCTCTTGGAGATTTGTTTCTTTTTGCCTTAAAGAATTTGAAAGGTTTATTTACAGCTTTTCAAATGACCCCTAATCTATTTAGAAAAACATAGCATGGCAAATTCATCTCGGGTGTAACTCCATTTGTTGACTTAAGCAGACTTGTGCCAGAAGGGAGCCTAGCCCAGGAGTTTCTCTGCAGAGAAAAACAAAGCATTTGAATACAACACTTAATTGGCTTGTTGAGTCCCATCACAGACTGTCCTGGAATATATTTATTAAAGGTAATTCTTTTATTTTGGTAAGATTGTATCTGTAACTAAAACTCAAGGTATTAGCTTTAAACCTTGTCTTGCTCCCCAGGCTTCGCTGCTTGAGGCTGATAATTTTCACAGCACCTGACAACGTTTAAAGAGACATTGTATTATGTAGTTGAGTGAAATCTAAGACCATAAATAACTGGGAAAGTTGCTTATTTTGTCAGATATCAGCAATATAATTAATTACAATCCATCAGGGTCAACTTTCAGGAAGTAATATAAAAAGCTTTTTACTGTGGAACTGCAGAATTTAGAGATGTGCTGAGAGCCTGTTGCAAAGACACATGGAGTCCATAAGGAATATTAAAATGATGCCTGCTATAGATAATTTAATCAAAATATAATTGGTTTGTTTAAGCTTACAAATTGCTGGCATCCTCCTCTTGACCAGGTTTATATAATGATTCACTACTGTTATATGGATTCATTATTTTTCTCAGCAAGTCCCAAAACATGAATACTTTTATGAATATATAAACCCCAGAAAAAGAGTCTGGGGCACAAACAGTCCTATCAAAACAGCTTCTGCTTTCTGTGTGATACTGCACTAAGTATAGAGCATGAATCTGGCTGTAAGAGCTCTGTCCATATGTTGGATTTGGAGCAGGGGAATGGGGCAGAATGGAAGGACATTGGAGGAAAGGACTGGCAAAAGTATAAGGAAAAGAGACAATGCAGAGACCAGGAGAAAATTAGAAAAAGGGAAATACAGAGATGTTCTGAAAGCAGAAATCAGCAAGTGCAATTGGGAGGTTGGGACAGG
>NW_008681638.1:7466-20680 GCF_000695815.1 Acanthisitta chloris | reverse complement strand
GGAAAATGGTGAATGACTCATGTATATTTTGGAAGAATCAGTTGCTTTGCTTTCGCTTGGATGCTAATGATGTTATTGCATTAGGGTAAGCTGGGTTTAGGTTGTCTCAAGTACCAAAAAAAATCTGTACAGTCTCAACTATTTTACTATGAATGAGCTCACTTTAAAGAGTAGCATTTAATGTAGATTGTAGATTTCCATCCCTTTTTTTTCTGACTTTCCTATACCACTGTGACAGTTGTGCTCACTGTACTATTCAGGTCTTAAAACTATGACTTTGGTCATATGATTTAACAATGTATAAGAAAATCCTGAGGCCACAGAGCATATGCAAATACACATCAAGCTGAGCTGATGGAGACAGCACTAAGAGGGAAATTTGTTTCAAAAAATAACCTTCCATGTGCAAACTGATTTGCAGGAAAACAACTAATAAAAGTCTTTTAATGAGGCATCCAAACAATATTTTTACAAACCAACTTCTTGCTAAAGAAGCCTACTGGGTGTATGCACAAACATTGCTGCTAAAACCAATTAGTTTACTACATATGCTAATAATACATATGTATTAATAGCAACCACATATGCTTATAATTCAGCAAGGGCAAAAATATTAAAGGGAAAAAAAAGTAGTATTCTGTTGAATGCTGGTTTGATTTATCCAAGCAACTTGAATTTATGCACCACAAGCCAGAAAAAGGTTTTTTTTTCTCACACAGAACAACAGCAGGTAATTGTAAAGCAACAAATATAAACAGTGTCAAACCCCAAGCAATTATTGGAGATAGAGTAAATGAAATGCCCAAATTATTTTTGTATATATATATCTGATCCAACATCACCGATATTCTAAAATTGACTTCATGAGAGCAAGGTCAAGCTCTGAAGCAACGATGATATTATAGACAATATTTCAATCTGGAATCACTAAGTCTGATAACTTTTGTTTTTGCTCTGGTGAGCTCTCATGTATGAAGCAAACTTACATTCTTTTCTGAGGTTCCAGGTTACAAATGACAAACCTAATCTGAAAAGAAACATTTATGTGGTTGTTGTTAACTGTAGTAACAGCTCTGTTCAATTAGAGGTCTTAGACCTTATAATAAAGCAGACACTTAAAATAAAGGGTTTTTTTTATTTTCATAGTAGATGTACTACCCAAAAAGTTTGAAATGATAAATCTGAATATGGAGTAACATTTCTCAGTATTTGCCATATAGTTTGCATGCACTAGTGTTACATAATAAATAGATGTTTTAAATATTTGTTCATAGAGGTCTTTCCTTGAACTTAAGCGTAAGTTATCTAAACAGTTGAAAAAAGATTTATAGTTATGAAGAGGCCTATATGTCAGGCAAAGTTTTATGATATGTTCCATAATAAATTAGCAATAAATGGATACAGGTGACTGTGGAATTTATGGCCTTTAATGTTTTAATGCTTCACTAAAGAAAAACCTATTATTAAGGTCCTAAAGGGTAATACAGGAATACCATCTACAAATTGTCAAATTAAATAGTTGTTGCCAGGTATTTGAACAGGAGAACATTTCAGCTTGATCAGCAGCAGAGGTAGACAGCAAAGAAAGTAAGAGAACACTAGATAATTTGTGAAGTACAATTGAAGATTTCACCCTGGAAACCCTAAGCACTGAAAAGGATGGGTCTGATCCTTAACCATCTCACACTTGAGAAACCTGTAATTATCCAGGGAATCTAAGTCTAGTTGTAGGGCCCCAAATTACTCATACAGGTAAAGCATGAAGGATTCATGCCAGTTTAACACATAGCTAAAAGCTGGTGAGTGAGGCTTTCCTTGGCACAGACCTTTTCAATTGTTTCTGTCCATATGAAAACTATTGCTTCAATCCAAGAAAAAACACACTGTGGAAAAGAGTGTCCTAACACTGTGACCTCAAGTAATATTGGAAAGTGCCCTAAAACACACTGGGACTACTGCAGATGCCTGTGAACCCTTTCTGCTAACATGTCTTGAGTGGTTAAACCCCCATCAAAAGATAAAAATATGGATAAAGCTGATGAGAATCCATTGAGAAGATAAAGCAAACCTTTGGGTCAAAACAGGGATGGTATTTGGTGAGGTAAAGGGAGAGAGATTTACATTTGAAGGGAAATCAGACCTGGCAGTAAGGAGTTAAGGTCCCAAAGCCACTTGGCAGTGCTGCCCGGGAAACAGCCCCCCCAGGGATGTAACCCAGACCCAACCCCTTCCTCAGAATTACTTTTTAAGATTAAGCATATCCAAGCCATTAGCAGGATGTCTGCACGTTAACACATCAGCACAAAGGGAGAGAGATTTACATTTGAAGGGAAATCAGACCTGGCAGTAAGGAGTTAAGGTCCCAAAGCCACTTGGCAGTGCTGCCCGGGAAACAGCCCCCCCAGGGATGTAACCCAGACCCAACCCCTTCCTCAGAATTACTTTTTAAGATTAAGCATATCCAAGCCATTAGCAGGATGTCTGCACGTTAACACATCAGCACAAAGATAAGGGGGAGGGTAGAGTTATGCAAAAGTGCTCTGCGACTGCCATTGGGGCAGTTCATCTCTAAAAGGAAACACATGTTATACAATCCTCTGCCTAATAGGATTGGACAGTAATTAAAAAATATCTTTTATTTGGAGAGCTGGGTCTTGAAACTACCAACTTGCACCATTAATCTTTTTGATCTACTGCAAAGACCTGCAGCAAAGGTCAGTGAGCAGGAGCTCTGCCATTCGTAGAGGGAGGAGCACACTGATGGGACAGTGAACTGCAGAACATTATTGGCATTACAGACAGTTATCAATGGACTGTGGTTGGGAAAGGGATTGCAGGGTAACCATTACCTGATCACATCAGCATCTGCTCTCAAGTCACTGGGCCATTGGTAAATCACCTGGAAAACTACCAACAGATCCTCAGAAATACAATTCAGGTGGGGCAATTGCACAGGGACACTTTTTGAATTGAATGGGAAGCAGGAAGACAGCTGAGGGAAAGGGATCATTGTCCTCAGGCTGCCTCGTTCTGCTCCCCAGACATGACAGAGCAAAACCTACTATAAAAAAGAGTTGTTTCAAGCTATACCATGTTGACTGTGACAACAGTTAAAGCAGCAAACCCAATACTACACACTATCCCCTCAGCATTAACACTGGTCTGCTCCACCAAATAGTTTCATCAATCCCACTTCCTAAAGTTGGGGAATTGTCTGGTCTAAAGCACCTTGATATCTGCTAGTAAAATTAAAACTGCAGCACAGCTGCTACCAGTTGAACCAGGCAGACTTTGTGGTCAGGGGAAAATATACCCATAACTAGAGCAGTCACCAAATAACTGCTCCATGGCAGAGCCTCGGGGGCAGTGTTTTAGCCAGCCTCTAACACTGTTTTGGAAGATGTGTCAGATTAAGCCCTGTTGTCATTCAATTAATCTCCAGCATGGCTTCAGTAAAGAGAGAAGCTCTCCACTGCAGATAACTGGGATAATCGTTAATTAACCCATTAGTCTTGCTCACTTCACAGTTCCTTTCCTTTTTGTGCTCTACTGTCATGACACCACTAGAAGTTTTCCCTTATTTTGACAGGACTAAGACTATCTTTGGGGGGCTTTTCTTTTAGATTTTGGGGTGTGTTTAAAAAGGATTTGATGAACACCTGTGATTTCATCTGGAAGTTGTTTTTATCCTCATGCTGTGAAGAGCTAACTTCCAGATCCCCCTCCCATCCATATGTCCATCATATGTGTTCAGCTTGTGCTGAGCTGGGCAGGGTGGTTGGTTTTTCCCCCACCATGAACTATGAGCATATCTGACCCTTAGCAGTGACTGCTGCAGGTGAGCTGTAAAGCTGTCTGCTGTTCAGATAAAACTCAGATACTATCTACAGGTATGACCTCTGTTTCCAATAGCTGTTTGCTGTGCTCTGTCCAGAGGGCCACAGCTATTGCTCCCCAGAGAAGGCTCCTTTGCCCCCAGGGAGCCTTAAAGACTACAGCAGAGCCTAATACTATGGAAACTCTAAATAACTGCTGTTTCCTTGTGCTTTTATTTGCTATTCAGCACTTGCCCTACAAATTCTGTATCATTGTAAAAGACAGATTATTGAAAAAAGATCTCATGATTATTTCTTTGAATTCTTTCTCCCTCAGGACAGAACAAACTGAGATGATTGTGCAAGCAAAGGATTAATTTAGCTTGACAAGTGTCCCCAGATCTGGCTCTAGGGTGTAATATCACCTTTCTGTCATTTCTGAAGTACTTCCACTCAGGAAATATGAGGGAAAAGACATCTTCAGATACATTTTTTTTTTCCCTTAGACACCAGAAGTTAGCAGACTTAGATTTGTCAATCCATCTTGGGTTAACAGTGTTTTTATACCTGACTTCAGTAGCTGTGAGAAAGAGTCCACATATAGGAATATTCTGGAAAGGTTAGTTCACAAGGACACTCAGCTTCTGGGTATAGGACAAGTAAAATAACTCTTGTACAAAGAAAGTTGATATAAAAAGTTAATGAATAAAGTAGGACAGATGTGCTGATTCAAACCAACATTTATTTAATTTAGATATTTAGTTAGCATACTTGTGCAAATGAGATAAAAAGCTGCACTTCTACTTCACCACAGGTAAGGTTCTTCATTATAACTACAAGCTTCCAAAAAAGTGATTTTCAGGCTATTCTGCCTTTATCTGCTATTTCAACATGATGAATCTTGAAAGATTTTTTTTTAAAAAAAGCTAAGTTTCTTGAGGTTTTCAATGTATGGATATTTTAATGGCATCTACACTAGTGTTTAAATGAGTATAAAGAAATAAAATTTATGGGTTTCAGATGCTTCTGCCTGTAAAAGCAGACTGAAAAAATAAGAAAGTGAGGAAGTAATAGGTATAATGCATCACAATTGCTTTGCTTTGGGGATTTTCAAACATGTTTAAACCATTGGAATCTCCTCATGTAGTAAGACATATTTGAAAGGACTTTAAAGAACCTTTGTTCATATCGATGTTGTGCATTGGGAAGGGATGTGAACCACAGCCCTGTCTTGGATGATCCTCCTCCAGCCTGTGGCTCTGCATCACAACCTGAATTTTGCAGCTGAGGTCCCTCCCTTTTGTGTCCAGGATTGAATATTCTTGTAACATTTATCAGGCACCATTTCAAGTATTTTAATTACATCAGTGACCTCTGAGAGCTACAACTGGGAAGGAAGTGATGCCAACCTTCAACTCCAGTCTTGAGACTGGTGCTTGGAGACTGGACTGCAGGGACAGATGATGTTTCCAGCAGCAACCAGTGGAAACTGCAGTAGTGCATGTCATCTACTGCAAAATGTCATTGCTCTTGACTGAAGCAGTGTGTATTAAGCCAAAACCAAGCTGATGTTAGTAGAGATACAGAAGGTGTGTGGCTTTCATGCCCAGTTTTCTGGAGCCACAGTCAGAGCAACTGGGACCAGAGGGAAACAGGAGCAAAGCCTGCTTCTAGACACAAGTAAAGGGAGCTGGATGGAAGCAGGAGGTCTTGTGTCAGAAGGAATGGAGAAAGTCATAGAAGGAGCACAAGACAGAACCATGTCCAAGTAAAGAAGAAATTAAGATTGCAATTTTTCTTCTAGGGACAAGACAGGACTACACAAAATCAGAAATAGTGAGAAGAAGTTAAGCCTGCTAGAGGAACTGGGCTGCTGTTAGCAAGATCAGGAGGAAGATGCTGAGATCTGTGTTTGAAAGAGCTGCTGAAAGAGATGGTACATATAGCATGCTGATGACAAAGAAATAAAAGAGAAAATTGATATGTCAGTTCATAGGAGTTCCCACACTCCAGGACCTGCTGTAGAGTCTGCACAGAAAAAAAACAACCCCAAACCCAAGGCCATCATTGTTGAAAAAAAGAAAAATAAAACAAGACAAAAAAGTGAATGAATCAACCTCCAGATCAGTGAAGCTGGTGATACTTTTCACATGCTCAGAAGGAGTTTCCTAAAAGTAGAGTTTCTTCTGATGCTGAAGGAGAAACACTAAAGAAAAGCAGCAGTAGCTACGACTGAATCTCCATGAAATGTAAAGGCACACTTGCACATCCAGCTTCAATATAAACCAATAGTCTAAGCCACCTGGGTTACTGCCTGACTTCCTGGGTTAATTTTTTTATAGTCTATTGTTTCATGTTAACTATTTCCATAATAATGGAGTGTGATGGTTGGGTTTTTTTCTTCTCTCTTAAAGGTATTCAGCAAGCTGAGTTCTGTATCCAGATATGTGTCTTATTTGATACTGGCTTAATGGCTATTTTGCTGAGTACAACACCTAGCTCAACAGCTTTCTACTGTGACTGATATAACAGCCAAGTTCAGAGCCTTTTCTCTCTTTTTTTGCTTTCTCTGACAGTACCTTCTTGTCCCTTTTTATTTCTTGTTTATTTCAACTAAAAAGGGTCTCCAAGGCAAACAAAAAACAAGGAAGCAATGCTCATGAAATTGTGTATTTCCCTTTTAAAGATAAAAGCATAATCTTTTGTTAGCACGTTGATTGTAAATTCAGGCATGCGAGATCAACACTGAAAATTATTCTCACTTTCAAAAACAAAATAAATATGTAACAATCTCTAGAACACATGATTAAATCACAGCAGAGAATGCCACACCTTGAAATCAATAACCCAGTTGATATAAAAAGGTGAAATTGCACCACTCAGGACGCTGTGTGGTGATTCTAGACTGAGCTTTTGTCCCTAAGTTCACCTCATCAAACATCCCCACCCAGGGACTGGGAGAAAGAAGTGATAGCAGAAAGTCACCTCTCCAGGACCCAAACTGGCTGCAACTTGCCTGGTGTTGTATGTCTGGTTCTGGTTTTACTTCTATCAGACTGAAGCTAAGCTATATATTCTTGCCCTTTGTCATTTAACAGAGGAATGTAGTCAGCCCCCTAACATTTGCACAGCCTTGTCCTGCTGCCATTGTTAAGAGAACCTCCTGCCTTGTAAAAATGTAACTACACGTGTTTCATAAAAATCAATATAAAAATAACAACACTGGGGTGCTTGCATCTTTCTGGAACAATTGAATACTGAAACAAGCATCTCCGGTTCTTCCTCCTGCAAATGGATCAAATTACATTTCACTAGGTAATAAAGTGGGGTACAATAGCCTGCCCAATCTGTTTTCATCTTGTCTTGTACAAAGTTTCAGATATACTCACTCATTATTCAACCTAATGGGTCTGTGTTTGGCATATATTGAATGTTAGCTCTCTCCTTGGAAGTTGCAGAGGTTAACTGCTCCTAACAGTCTCTTTCCTTCCTTTCTGGGCATGTTTTCCCCATGAATAATAGAAACAACAGAACTGAATGTCATAATACCCTAGAATGAAGCTGCTGGTACAGAATACAGCGATGAAGAATTGGTATCAATTTTTTTGCCCTAGTCCTTCAGCATCCCAATAGAACCTAGTCCATACCTGGAAACATTTTGAAATGTATCAGGGATGGAATTGCTTTTGCCAAAATGCTTTCAGAATTGAAGGTCCAGGATATTAAGCTTTATTGTGACTCTTTGTTCACTTTATTAATGGTGAATGTAGTGTTTGCATGGCTGCGGCTCCCCATGAGAAAAAAGCACTGTCAGAGGCTGAACTGGGGATGTTACACCCTTCATTCAATTACCATTTCAAAGGAGGAAATAAAATCTTTCTACATAGAAATAATTTAATATTAACTATGAGTTAAATAATGGTCATTGTAGTCCTGCAAGTGGTTCTGCTGCAGCAAGTTAAAGAAAAACTTACTTTTAAAAAACAGAAGCTTGAAAAACATACGTATATAATTTCTAGGCTCTACAGCAAGGAATTACACAAATTGCTAATCATGCACCAAAATGAATAAACTGTTGATACAGTTAAAATGTTTTCTTTGCTCTTGTTTTTGCTATAATATTTTTCAAGTCCCTGCACTCAAAGTAGATACATCACATTTTGATGTAGTTAGGCTCTTTTCAAGGTGTGAAATTGGTAAGTACCAACACCAAAGGAAAAAAATTCTTTTAATACTGTGCTGTGCCACTTGAAGCAGTATTACCCTTTGGCTTCGAGCCAGAAAACTCCAGTGAGAACTATTTTATAGCACATGACTATAATAAAATATATTTAAACATGGCCTAACAATGGATTAAACTAGTAAGACATAGTTTGTCTTAGATCCCAAGGATGAATATCAAAAATAGAGGCAATAGTTTTGAAACAACAGCCAGCAGTGAAAAGTTTACTTCTAATGTAAACCAGACAGTCCCCAAAATAATTTGTGGTTTATTTAATTCTTACCGTTCATCTTATGTTCTTTTGAGTAAGCTAAAGTAAGACACCAGTGTAAAAACACCAGCTGGTTTAGATTTTGATTCTGGATCTCTAGTGAGCTGAAAAAAACTGTAATCTGCATCTGCAAGGGTGGGGAGTGGTTTCTGTAAACAGGAAAAATGAGGATTTGCTGCTGGGGGAAGGGCAGCTCATGAAAAGGTGCATTTTGGGAGAAGAGAGAAAAAAACCCAACCTCGTTAATATATTATAATAAATTACTGTTTTGTCATTATCTGGTTATATTTGCACAAACATCAATTGCATGTGAGGCCTGAAAAAGAATGTCTCATTGCCTTTAATACGCACTGCAGTGTGCACCCATACAAAATCATTACTGTAACAAAACCAGCTGCGTGTAATAGAAAGCAAATGATTTACAATGTTACTATAAGAAACTACTTTATTTCATATTATCATAAAAAGAACAGCACTGAAAATTTGCATGACAAACACAAGAATCCAGGAAATTCCAAATCTAATTCATTTTTAGGTTTTAATAGGTATTAACTTACGGAGGTGAATTGTTAGGAATATTTCTTGAAGAATATTTCCAGAGAGTTTAGCTGCAATGTTGGAACTTGTATTTAGTGAAATGTGAACTAGATGAAGAAAATGCATAAGGCTTAAATTCACCTAAAAAATTCCTATTTATTTTTTTCACCATGCTATGGCTGAAGGTTCAGGTCTATTAAGAATCTCCAAAGTCAATAGGTCTCCAGTCCTCTGAACAAAAACTGCTGAATTAGGTGCTGTTCCAAACGGCACAATTACTGTTTTCAACTGTTGTGAAATCATAACAAATAAACATGAGCTGTTTCAAACCCATGTTCTGCCTGGTCATACGGAATGGATGGGTTACTCAACTGATTTAACAGATTATGAAGGATCAAATCCCAACTCTCACACAAGTCATGAAACAAGTTTCTGTTGTGTCATGGAAGGTAAGCCTATTGTATCCAACTATTGAAGGAGATAACAGCTGTTACCAAAAAGGTGGCAGGCAGGGAAAACAAAAGCTGAAGTCTTGAACAAATGAAGCTTTATAAGACCCAGGCAGAACTCAAACAAATGTTCAATGAAAGTCACTTTTATGGCTTTACTTTGGTTTATCGCAAGGCAGTAATAAATGTGTCTCATTAAAAGCCAGTAAAAGAACACCACCTACACCACCAACTGCAGATATAGCAGATCTGGAATAGTTACCTAAAGACCCTCATTTCCTAGCATTTAATGCTTCCCTGTCCATATAAACTAGCCTTCCATGGATTTAAAGACTGTTGGATGCTAAAAGCAGCAGCTGTTGCTGGGAAAACGACACTTTCAAAGCCCTGTTTCTTTCTCAAGGTGAAGTTAGAGGAAGGTTGAATGAACATGGAACTCTCCTTGGTGAAAAAAATATTGCCAGAGGAGAACATGCCAACAGAAAAACAAGCAATTCCCCCATCCTGGCTAGACCGTAAGTGTTTTGCCTCAGCTTTATTGCTCAGCGGGTCAAATTCATTCCTGGTGAAATGGCAGTTCCCATGGCGAAGCCACAAGAAAATTCTGAAACTTTCTGGCACCTGTCAAGAAATGGGGATGTGAAAGTGGGGGGAGGAACTGGCATGTAGAAGCTGGGATTAAGGGTGGGAGCCACCACATAAAAGGTTATTCTTGTTCTAGTTGTTAGAACTTTTTTATTGCGTAGAATTTACATACATGCTTATTAAGTGGTTTAAAAAAGAAGCCTGACAGATATTAAACAGCATGCCACACTCTTTATGCTGCTGCCATACAGATGTGTCCAAAGCATAAACAGACTTACAGTCAGCACTCGGTTGCTCTATGGGAGAGTATCTCTGTAGTAAAACTTTTCAGGACAATTAACTTGGGAATTGGAAAACTTCACCCTCACCCTCCCATCCCACCACCCCGATCTGATCCTTTGCTTGATCTCTCACTGCCTTCTAATTATGCAGGGAAAATATATAGCAAGTGTTTTAGTACCCTAGATTGAATTTCCTAAACCTAAGCTAGCAGCAGAATTACTGGGCCAGGGATTCTGGCACAAGAAGTACAGCTGTGTGTGAGCTGGTGGGAAAACTACTGGAATATCATGACTGCTCTTGGTGTTCACACTTCAAAGAAGCCATGGAAAATTGAAAATAGATCAGAAAAGAATGATTTCAAGATCTGGGATATCTGCCTTGTAGGGATAGATGTCTGTGGCCTACTCTGTTTACTTTATCAGAAGAAAGGTTAAGAGACTTTATCGATATAGTAATACCTACATGTGGAGAAGATTTGTAGTGGCTCTGTAATTTAGCATATAAAAATGAATCAAGACCAAGAAGCTGCAAATGGCCAAACTCTGACTATGGATAAGGCAGTGAAGTTAGTCATCAGAAAACTTTCTACAAAAGGATCATGAGTTCTTCATCCTATAAGTTTTTCAGGCAAGAATGGATGGCTCTTTGACATAAGGAGAGCTGTGAACTGGGTTGGGTGCAGGTTTCCCAGGTGAGGCATTCTGGACATACCCCATGCCAAATCATGATGATCGTTAATCATGATGATCCCTATGCCCAAAGATGTGCTGGGGCAGGTCAGTCTTATCCAGTTGAACTAACCGGCAAAATATGTATCAATGTACGAATCACAGCAAAACCTATCTGAAGAGTCCACTCTTCACAGCAATGCTGATGCTCCTGAAAGCCCTGTAACGTGTGCGTGGCTTGGTACACAACTCCCTCTTTCCTTCCTTCTACCCTTCATGCTTGTGCTTTTCTGTAGAAAATATAAAAATGGTGCCAGGTGATTTGCTTTGTCCAATCCCACTGCTGCCATACACAAACCAACTGCTCTAATCTTTCTTCTCTCTCTTACCTCTTTTTTTTTCTCGCGGACACTTCAAATTTCAAGGTTGCCACTGGATGGAAAAGTCTGGAATAATGTCTTCTTTGGGTACATATACTGGATACTTAGATGTTGAAGTTAATATCTGTTTCTGCAATTAAAAAAATTTCCAGAGATTACCCTGAGAAGTCACATCTTGGCTGGGATGATATTTAAGTTAGTACTTAGAACTGCCTGTCAGTTTTGCTGAGTAAAGGTTATTTGCACAGTAATGTTAGTCTTCTGTCTCTTCAGTCAGCACTCTCCAGGCATTACCACGCTGCTCAAACTCAGCAGTGGCACAATTATTATTTTCTGTGACCTCTCGATATTGTCTCTAGCAATGGAAGGACTCAGGTAGTGGCACGAAAGATCCTGAGATAAACAAACAGCAAGAACATCTGATTGCCAAAGTGGAGCATTTAATCACATAGCCTTTTCTACCACTGGAAATGAAGGTGGGCATGCTGTTACAGTAATATGGGAAGAGAAAAAAATGAGATTGAGCAGCAGCAAAGAAACAAAGGAAAAACTGAAGGAAAACAAAATATGGAGATGATTTAAAATCACTTATGAGACCTGTGCCTGCTAATGCATTTTTTCAAATGATTATGACTTACATAAAATATATTCAGACATCTTCTTCTCATTAGAAATACTGAGTTGAAAAAGATATAACCAGCATCCCAGTGTGTTCCTCTAACATGAGCTTTTGAGCCACAGCTACAAAGTTGCATCCAACATTAATATGCCTTAATATCACATGACAAGACATCTATGTTCTTACATTAACAATCATATTTACCCCAGCATCAGTAAGAGTGTTTCTAGTGTTTCAGCATGGTTTCTGTTTTTCTGTTGAGACTAGCATGCTCTATCTCTGATTTCATAATTTTCTAGCAGGTGGGAGTTTCAAGAGATGCTGTAGAGAGTTTTACTGTTATTCACTGCTTTTTCATAGTTAGATAGTCAATGCTATCAAAAATCAACAGAAAAAGAGAGAGCACCATTGGTAAAAGCCATGAAGATACAGTGAAAACCCTAAGGAAATGACAAATAACTTTTGCTAAAGCTAGGTCCATTTAATGTGGTGGGTAAAGAAGCTCAGAGGCTTATGTTTATATCCTAACACTCTTAGTATTGATTTCTTCATTGCAGCTCAACCAAAAAGAGCTCCAGCTGCAAACTTTTGGAAGCAAAGACAAAGGAGCTCGAAGAGCAAAGCAACAAGAGATTGTAACACCAGGTAATTGTTCCCATTTTTATTTACTCAGACTCCAAACCCAACTAAAGCATCACTTTGCCTTAATGCACAGCTACACTTTCTGAGCACAATTCTAAAGCAATAGTGGACAAAGTGACAGGAGAGCCTTGATAGATTTCTAGCGTAGGGGAAAGGCCTTCAGAGCTGCAATAATAATTAAGAGAGTAAATTCTGCTCTCCATGACACTGGAGAAAATATAAAGCAATTACCCCACTGACTTCAGTGGAGTGATCCTAGATTTATATTACTGCAAATGACAGCAAAAATTGGACCCAATATAGAAATAATTTATCTAAAGCCCAAGTATAGTTAGTTGCACAATTCAATCTGTAAATAATGCCTCTAATGCACATATGGCTAATTTACATCCAGACTATGAGAACATATCCAGCACTGATTTCCAGGATGCTTAAAGCACTAGGCAGTGCCAAAATAAATCTGCAGTATTCCCATAGCCCTCACAATCCTTCCAACTTCTGGTGTTGAGAAGAAGATGCACTACAGACATTTTGGAAAAGTGAAATTTTATCTGCTATATTACTAGTTATTGGATAATTCTTACCAAAAGGGTATAGAAGGCTGTCAAGCAGCACTCCATGCCTACTCACATGAGCTCTGCAAGTTCTCTCCTCTCAAGAAGTTGTTTTTATCTAATTTGTCTCTTACTGGGAGCAGAATTCTAGGAGCAGCTTGAGTTTTCTAAGAATAAACCACACTTCAAA
>NW_008681638.1:0-7440 GCF_000695815.1 Acanthisitta chloris | reverse complement strand
AGTGCTTGGAGTACATACATTCAACACACATAAAACTTAACTACAGCAATTTAATTTAGATTCCTTCTCTAATCACATATTTAAATTAAGACCTTGTTGAAGCCAAATTGAAATATATATTGCTAGGAGGCAAAGATGATATAAAAATCTGAATTATTCATCAACTCAGCAAGAGAAAAAATTCTGCCAAAATACCAAATATTGTTCGGGGGTTTATATCAGTTCTGCAATTTGGGGTGAAGAGTTAGAAAATCCATGTCTTGGTTTACCAGGGTTTGAAATGAGACATGTTAAGTCTAAGTATAACAAAACACATTAACCCTCCTTCATTAAATATTTTTATGATACGCTGTTTAATTTTTTGTTTGTTTGTTTGGGGTTTTTTTGGTATCATCATGGATGAAGAGCTCTCCTGTTAAAAGCTCACAGGAGGTGTTGAGACCCTGCAGTTAACTGCAGATTAATCACGGCTGGCTCAGTGCTGCAGGTGGATTCCATTAGACCCTTGAACAACAGAAGAGACATGGGGTAGTCCTGTGGTAGAAGAAAATCCTTGGGAAGAAACTTCTGGGGGCAGCTAAGCCTGGGAAAAAGTCTTGGGAACGAGCAGGAAGTTCACGTGTGTTGTTTTAGTTAAGAAGACCAAATGTCAGTGAGGACTTTGTGCTCATTTAAAGCAGCACAATATGCTTCAAGGTGGGTAGGTGTTTTACTCACTTGCTGCAACTGCTAACTTGGTACATAAGCAAATGATATAAATATCACAATTTAATCTTCTTGCAAATAACTCCCTTGTGTCTGCCCTCATAAGGGAACCTACTGATGTTGAATGTGTAGGTCCTGTAAAGCCCTTTGAGACCCTAGAGTGGGAAACCCAGTAGAGAAGTTCAGAACTTCCATTACTAAGAACTTTTTTTAGGACATAATTTTTCTGGTATTTGCTGATATTCTCCTTAAGAGAGTTGATAACTTTGGAGAATTTCTGAGGTAATGGTGTCTGAGATCCTTGGAGACCTATGAAGAATAAATGACCTAGAGAATAAATGCAGGAGTTATTTAAACCCAGGAAAAATTCCTCTGAAGAAGCCTCATACTCAGACAATGATAAAAATCTCTTTATTTTTTTTTCCCTGGTTCAATAGGAAACCAGAATAAAGGTTATAATTTTGAAGCTGTTTGTTTCTATTGTTATATGTTTCTTAGGTTCTGTCAAGCACACACAAAAATATTATTCTCTGCAGAGATGAAAAAATTATCCTTGACTCTCCCTATAATACTTATGTCCATTTTCAATGCATAAAAGTTATTTGTAACCTTCAAGCATTGGACGTATACCGAAAACAAGAAAAGAATGTGCATATTTAAGTCTAAAAATAGATGTCATATAGCCAATTTCCATTTCTAATGTTACTCTTCAGTTTGAGCCTCAGTTTGTGGTTCTATGATTTTTGAATGGGGACTTCTGTAAAGGTCAGTTTAGGGGTTTCCATGAAGTTTTAGGAGAGACAAGGGCAAATCTGAATCTAGACCTTAGAGGTTAGTTTTAGAAGAGCTTCGTGTGCTTGGTGCTGTCCCCTGTAGATGTTCAGCTGAAGACAGTCTGAATTCCACCAGGTGTAGGATGGGGTGATGGTCTTTCAGTGTGCCTAAGGTACCCCATGGCTATGTCAGGTCAGAAGTGCTCGAGAAGTTTGCATGATGGAGAGGCTTTGACAGAAGAGCACAATGGTTTGCCTGCTTACAGTTTGTGCAAAAGCTGCTGAGAACTAGGTGTTTTCATGTTTTTAAAAGACTGAATTGAAACCTAACCCAGACAGCTGACTAACATCTTGAGGCACAGGCAGTTTGGGTCAAATCTGGATGACTGGCAAGTTTAATTATAGCATTTGATGACTGTTTTACAGCATTTAAGCCTCTTTGAACTTCACAATGGAAGAGAGTGTTGAAAGGCTGTGAAACATGTTCAGCTAAAAATGAACAAAAAAAAATGATGCTTCCAACACTATTAGTGGTACCTGGCATTTATTTGAAGTCTGATACTACATACAGTACTACCAGATCTGTGATTCCAGGTTTCCGGTTGAAAAGCACCAGATTTCTATCAGAACAATGGATAATTCTATGGATATTTGCCTGATTTCAAGCCCCTGCTCCCCTCTTCAGAAACACATTTCCTCTGCTGTTTCTTGTATGATACTAGTCATTGTGGTAATGCAAGAAAGGCAGGTGAAGAGTGAGGCAGAGAAGAGCAAAATTCCTTTCTTTTATTTATAAAATTTATTTATAAAATTTACAAACCCATAGCTGGTTAGAGAGAACAACAGCATGGAAACAATGACTGGTTGTACCTGAGAGCTCAGGACCACTGAGGTGTGTGTAGGGCTTTGAAAAGCTGTCAGAGAAAATTCAGCCCTAGTGTGGAGGCCCAAAGCCTCCTCCCCCCAAGATGTTCCATAAGAGTGAAAGTGAAAGGTAAAAGAAAGCACATGGAGCAGGACAGTGGCCTAACTCACCCAGCCTCAAAAACCCTTGAACGTTTTGGGATGCAAAAATTTGGGTTCAGGATGCAAATCTGATGAATATTCATCTAGCTTTTATTGTTTACATCGAAACACTTCCAGCTTAATGAATTCTTCACAAACCAAGACAGCAGATGAAAACAGTAGCTTGAGAAAAACCTTCCAACTCACAGTGGTGGGTTTGAGCCCAACTATTTGATTTCTGCAGCCAATTAATTCCAGTGAATTCCTGAAGTAGTCACTAATTGAAAAAATAACGACAGCTAAGATAAAGCTAACAGACAACAAAGTTCAGTTCAAAAATTGCATAGCCTCTCCAGAAAATGTGCAGTCTGGACAGTTGCAACAGTTACTGAAAGTTAGTCAGCAAGGCAGAAAGCAGAAGCTTGTCACATGTCTAGACAAAACCAGCCTGTTCTTCACAGAGATATAACATTCAGAGCAAACACATCTCCTGAGATCTGCCAACAAAGAATTATTCAGCAAATAATTCCAAAGAAGAGATAGCATTTTCATTAAAAAATTACAAAATGCTGTCTACTTCATAACAGAAATCAGGGAGAAATTAAATCAACAAATTATCTGCTACAGTTTACCACTGTAAGGACAACTGCTCTGATCCTCTTTAGCAAGAGCACAACTGCAAATGAGAAGCAGAACGTGGAACTGTCTCAGCAGCACAGGCAAAAAGATTTCCTTGCATTTTCTTTAGCGAGGGCAGCCAGAATATCAAGGCTGATGTTTAATCAGATGTACTATAGGCTCAGGAGGGAGAATTGAGAGCGTATTACAAATTACTGAAACTGAAACAAAAATCCACCATAGCTCTCGGAATTCCCTCTTTAAAAAACAGTGTTGATCTCCTGGGTCAGAAATGATGGAAGAATGTGTAACAGAGATAGATGGCACACATGAGGTTTAAGGTTCTGTATTACATATACCATAGATACCCTCTGTTGTTGCGTGATAATAATTTTTTTAACTCACTCTCATCACTGTCTACAAGGAGATGGGGTGTTGGAGTAAACACCAGGAGCATAGGACAGCTATTGCAAATCAGAACAGCAGAAACAGTTTTCCAGCTTTGATGGCTTCTTCTTCATCAGCAAGAAGTCTGGGCTTACCTTTCTCAGCTTTCTCCAACGCTACATAGGTAGTGGGAGAACAGGGAAAAGGAACAAGGTAGAGAACAATACAGAAGCTACCAACCATCCACAGGGAGAAATCCTTTTTACCACAATGTAGCATTAGCTCCTATTAAGCGCAAGCTCCAGAAGTAATGCTTTGAGCTCAAAATAATATAATAGAATCATAGAATTTTAGGGGTTGGAGTGGACCTTCCCATCTAGTCCCACCCCCCTGCCATGGGCAGGGACACCTCCCACCAGACCAGGTTGCTCAAGGATTCATTCAACCTGGCTTTGAATACTGTCAGGGTTGGGGCATCTACTACCTCCCTGGGCAACCCATGCAGTGTCTCACCACCCTCACAGGAAAAAACCTTTTTCTAATATCTAACCTAAATTTACCCTCCTACAATTTGTACCCATTGCCCCTTGTCCTGTCACTGCAGTTCCTAACAGAGTTCCTCTCCAGCTTCCCTGTAGTCCCTTCAGATACTGATAGACTACGAGGTCTCCACACAGCCTTCTCTTCTCCAGGCTGAATAGCCCTAGCTCCCTCAGCCTGTCCTCATAGCGGAGATGCTCCAGTCCTCTTAGCAACTTTGTGGCCTCCTCTGGACTTGCTGGAACAGTTCCATGTTCTTATGTTGAGGGCACCAGAACTGTGTGCAGTATTCCAGGTGAGTCTCACAAGAGCAGAGCAGAGGGGGAGAATCACCTCCCATGACCTCGTGCCACACTCCTTTGGATGCAGCCCAGGGTTTGATTGGCTTTCTGGGCTGCTAGTGTACACTGCAGCTCATGGTGAGTTTTTCATCCACCATCACACCCAAGTGCATCTCCTCATTGCTGGCCTCAATTACATTCCCACCCATGACAGGACATCCTGAGAGTGAGTGGACTTGGACAGAAAACATGATACAGCAATGAGTTGGTTTAAATTATTATTATTACATATTATTATCATTACAGGACAACAATGGATATCTATGGTGTACTGAAGGAACAGTACAATCTTGTAACCAAAATGGTGCATAGAAAATTGATTTTTTTAATGTAATATTTACTAAATCGTGGACAGTGATGAGCAAAACCTACAGTGCATGCAACCACTGAGTAGTGGCAGTGGCTTAGTGAATGGGAATATGAGTCATTTCTGGATTAATGCTCTAACACAGTGCCAGGGGACACTGTGTTGCTGGAGATATCATTATTTCTCCGAGATATTTTGTCATTTATATCGCATGTTACATTCCAGAAGATGACAATTACCCTATTCCAAAGAGGACAAAATCAAAAGGCCAGCTTACAGCTTGACCCTAGAGGAGTATAAGAGGGAATAAAATATATCTAGTGCACCTTTCAGCAGAATTCTCTGCAAGCACAGGGGTGGAGGAGCTGAGAGGGCATCTCCCCAGTGCCTGCTCCACCAGCTGAGCAGAGAGGAGAAACATGAGAGAGGGACAAAGGCTTCACAGTCCTCTTCTCACACGACAGATTGCACATAAGGAGGAGAAGACTATTAGTCTGTTTATTATTGCAAGCAGGAAAGGCAGATTGGGTATTGTATTGGTATATTGTCTGCAAAGGTACAAAAGTTCTTCTGCTTTCCCCTGCTCAGCTGTGTGTATTCCACTCAGCTCCTGTTTGGGAAGACACAATAATAAGAAATTAGAGAATACCAATAAAAGGCAAGGAAAAAGCACAAATCCTGCCTGCTATAAAACCTCTTAAAACTTTTCCTAAGATGCAGCATGCATGACATGATGTTTGACTTAAATTTCTGATTAAATAAATACATTTTGCCTACCTACAATTCATTTCTTGTTTAGATTTGATGAGTGCATCATACTTGGTTTCTGTTCAGTGCAATGAAGACTATTCTATTAAAACAGAATTTGTATGTGGTAAAATTCATTTAGGAAATAATCTGACATACATATGTCTCTCTGGTTTCCAACAAGAACCCCGTGGCTTTCCCCCATGGCCCAGGACTCCTGCAGAACACTGTCACCACAATCCCTTCTGGCTCTTCCAAATTGAAATGTGGCTAGTCTCTCCCCAAGCACAGCAGCTCACCTTGGGAGCTTCTTTGTGAAACATTTGGGAAAGATACCTGAGGATGTGGGAGAGTAGCAGCTGCAGAGGAGGGAAAGGGATTTTCAGGTGAGGCAGATGGTGATTTATCCTAAAGAGTTGATGTCCTGGCTTCATTGACCATTAGTATCTCAGCATTACAAACCAAGGCAGATAACCATAGCATCTATAATACAGAAATTACTATCCTAGATAATCTATTTACATATTTTTGTCTACATATGATCCCAAGACATGTTCTGAAGTTACCATTTCCAACTAGACCATGTATTTTCCAGTATCAACAAAAATCAGACACAAAGAAGTGCCAGCACTGTGTTAATTATCACAGGGTGCAGACAGCTATCACTCCCTGTCAAAACTTCAGGGCCAATTAAGTAGTTATTTAAGTTGCATGCAGAGATAATGTGAGCTAGGACTCAGGCTAATGACTCTGCATAGACTGGTGATCCCCAGCCTTTTCTGACCCTGGACAGTAACTCGCTCAGTATTAAGTGTTGTGGGCAGCATCATACTTTATTGTCCCTAATGGCCTTCAGCTTGAACTTTTTAATTTCCTGTAGATTTCAGCTGTAGGAGAAGGTCCCCCAAGCTTTTTTGATGCTCACTAACCCCTGAGCTGTGGACTCAGGAGTGAGGGGGTGGACTCGATGATCTTCGAGGACTCTTCCAACCTGGTTGATTCTATGATTCTATAACTACCTACCTTGGCTGCTGGTTTTCCTGTTCATTATGGTTTGCAGGGGTGAGATACACACACAGCCTTGCAACCCTTAATTCTCTCCTTTTTTTTGGTGTGTGAAACCAACTTAATACCTGTGACTCTGCTTAGAGGTACAGGTGCAAACGCACACACACATGCACACGCAGTGTCCAGGTGTACCATCCACAAAATTATGTGTCCTCAAAACACACCTCATAATTATTTTCACTTCCTCATTGAACACAATTTTACAACAGCATTGCCAGGGCGTGTGGATGGGGTGGAGAATTAAAGAAGTTCCCCAGGGTGGTTTTTAATGAAGGTGTTGGCAGCAGGATGAGCTCGGTGAAAGGCTCCTCCAAGCAGCACCAGTGCACCCTGAGCCCCAAACACTACATAACAACAACAGATGTATATATTCAGGTCTCCTCTTCTCCACAGCTCCTGCAGAGCTCTCTCCCTGCTGTGCACACAGAAACAGCTATCATAGAATCAATCGGGTTGGAAAAGACCTCAAAGATCATCAAGTCCAACCCTACCGTGGTCACTAGACCATGGCACTAAGTGCCACATCCAGTCTCAGCTTGAAAACCTCCAGGGATGGGGAATCCACCACCTCCCTGGGCAGCACATTCCAATGTCTGATCACTCTCTCTGTAAAAAATCTCTTCCTAATATCCAACCTAAACCTGCCCTGGCAGAGCTTGAGTCTGTGCCCTCTTGTCCTGCTGCTGGTTGCCTGGGAGAAGAGACCAACCCCCACCTGACTCCAACCTCCTGTCAGGGAGTTGCAGAGGGTGATAAGGTCTCCCCTGAGCCTCCTCTTCTCCAGGCTGAACACCCCCAGCTCCCTCAGCCTCTCCTCATGGCACTTGTGCTCGAGTCCCTTCACCAGCCTCGCTGCTCTCCTCTGGACCCGCTCCAGCGCCTCAATAGCGCCGAATGAATTCCCAGGACGGGGCTCTCCGCCGGGAGGGGCCGCTCCGCCGGGCAGCGC
>NW_008681637.1:12616-24257 GCF_000695815.1 Acanthisitta chloris | reverse complement strand
CCAGCCACTCTGTCTCCAGCCTGGAGTATTCCATGGGATTGGTATATAAATGACCATGTTTTGGCTTTGGCTTCAGTTCAATCTGGATAAAGAAACCACAGAATGTTTAAAATGAGACAGCAAAAGCTTTCCAAAATGATCAAGGTGTAATTCATATCTTCACTCACAGATACTTGAAACATTGGTGTCCACACTGAGATGATTTATTAGATGGAGGGAGATAATGCTTGCAGAGGCAATCACCCCCGCCTAGGTGAGTGCTGCTTCCCAACACCCCCAGCACCACAGGGTGACACTGGTAGGAGCTCAACACTTTCTTTCCTCTGTAAAACACACCATTCTCATACACCAGCCTTGCTCAGATAACCCAGACTTGGCCACTCCTCATCCCAGTAGCAGATTGTGTGTTTTTCAGCTGTGACAACTCTGAGCCAGTGGCAAAGCCTCCACAGCTGTGACTGCAGAGCAGGAGTAGCCCTTGGCTAGTGACTATATTCTTAATCTACCAAAATAAACCAGCCTGACAGGGTGGGAGGGCTGCCCTTCATCCTGTCTGTCCGTCAATCCCTCTGGATGAAGCAGAGCAAAGCCTGTTCCCCTGGAGTCTGACTGGACACCAGTGCCGGGGCCATAAATCAGCTGAGTGAATAAGCAAAACATTTGGGAGTCGCAGGATTTGTAGGTCCTAGTGGTGTCACAAGGAGTTATTTATGAGGTTCAGACAGTGCAATACACAGACAAGATGTGACATAATTGCTGACACAGAGTGGTGAGCAAAATGAGCCAAACTTGGAGGGAAGTGTCAGGCACAGTGGCTGGTGCAGAGGTGATGGGGCCAGAGGCACAGGATGTGCTGCAGGCACTGCACAGCTCAGCACGGGGGAGTACAAACCATCAGCACTGACTTCAATCATCATTCAGGATAAAGTCAGCAGCAGCAGAAGCAGCATTCACAGAAACATGGAATCATAGAATGTCCTGAGCTGGAAGGGACCCACAAGGATCATTAGTCCAACCCCTGACCCTGCACAGGACACCCCAACAATGCACCCTGTGCCTGAGAGCATTGGCCAAACACTACTGGAGCTCTGTCAGGCTGTAACCACTGCCCTGAGAAGCTGTTGCAGTGCCCAAACACCTCTGGGGGAAGAACCTTTTCCTAATATCCAACCTAACCCTGTTCCAGTGCCCAAACACTCTCTGGGGGAAGAACCTTTCCCTAATATCCAGCCTAAGCCTTGCCTGACACAGCTTTCCTCATTGTAATTCTCTCTGAATTTCTCTTTGCAAATCATGATTTGTAAATCATGAAATCCAGGGCAGTCCTCACACAGCAAATGTTCTGAACTGTTGTGTGCTCAGTCCCAAATTCTAACTGTGCTTTACCCCAGGGTCTCAGATACTCACTGAGAAGAGGATCTCTCCCCTGAAATGTCTCTGTTAGCTTTGGGTGAGCTTTCTGTGTTTGTTTCTTAACTTGGAGTAATCTTCTGAGATTGAGTCTTCCCATTTCAGCTGAAGTGGAAAGGAGAATCTCCGAGACCTTGGATAGAACCACAGAGCTGAAGACCAGCACAAGTGCAGCTTCATGAGCAGGTCACAGAGGGGAATGTCCCAGCTCTGCAGTGATGAATGGAG
Source organism: Acanthisitta chloris (assembly GCF_000695815.1). Taxonomy (NCBI): domain Eukaryota; kingdom Metazoa; phylum Chordata; class Aves; order Passeriformes; family Acanthisittidae; genus Acanthisitta; species Acanthisitta chloris. The sequence continues at coordinate 22,619 of NW_008681637.1, read as the reverse complement.
GTCAGAGCAGAGTGGGGAGGAATGCCCAAGGATCAGGTTTTGTGTGACTTATCCCTTCGGTAAATCTATACTTCACCTGATCTTCTCCTCAGGGATTATGGATCCAACCTAAGGGATTGCTCATGCTGCCCATGATTCATGGACACACACACTGATACTCTGTCCCTGTTTATTTATGAAGTGGTTGTGATAGCAGAGGCCAAAAGGAGACACACACCTTCTGCATTTTCTGAGGGAGCACAAGCCATTTAGCCCTACCAGCAGCGAGGGAAGGTGAATTCACGTCAGGTTGGGGCAGCAGTTATGGGATGACAACACAACAACAGCTCAGTCTGTTCCTTTCCATGCCCACAACACACCCAGGAGTTCTTTCATAGCACAGACGCTCACTTTCATGCAGTGAAGGGACTCAAAGCAATATCAAAGAGCAACTTCAACAGAGTTTTACTGTCAGGAAGGAAAAATAACATATCCCTAGTTACTGCCCCAAGAAATGATCATCGAATTGATGACAACACAACAACAGCTCAGTCTGTTCCTTTCCATGCCCACAACACACCCAGGAGTTCTTTCATAGCACAGACGCTCACTTTCATGCAGTGAAGGGACTCAAAGCAATATCAAAGAGCAACTTCAACAGAGTTTTACTGTCAGGAAGGAAAAATAACATATCCCTAGTTACTGCCCCAAGAAATGATCATCGAATTATAGACTCAACCAAGTGAGACCTCAAACAAAGATCAAGTCCAACCCTATTGTTGTTATTAGACTATGGCACTAAGTGCCACATCCAGTCTCATCTTGAAAACCTCCAGAGACAGTGAATCCATCACCTCCCTGGGCAGCACATTCCAATGCCTGAGCACTCTCTCCGTAAAAAATCTCTTCCTAATATCCAACCTAAGCCATTAGGAACCAGAGTGTAGCTGTGCCACAAGTGCCATGTTAGCTCCATGGGACAGTCATGACAGATCTTCAACAGGCTGTCATCTCCCCAGGGAGATCAGCACATGCTGCAGGAGCCCAACACCTCAGGAGCTCACTCTTCCCACAACACTTCCAACAGTTTTCAGCCCTACTGCAACGCAGAGCAACACCCACTGTGACAGCAAAGGTGACACTTCACACTCTCAGCTCTGCATTGCCCACACAAACATCTCAGTGGTGACAGGACCAAACTCATCACCTTACAGGCTGAGCTTCTGAGATGATCCTGCTTGGAGTCTCTGCTGTCCTGCTGGCACTGAGGTGGCTTTGTCTGGTCACTCAGACCACAGAGCTCTTCATAGCTGTTCAACAGGTCTCTTGGGCACAGATGTTAGTGACCTGTAGGAAAGACAACACACCCTGATTAGTCTGTTGGAGGTATCACCAAATAGTCACCGGATGGCAAAAGAAATGACAAATTCTCATCCCGCTCATGCCTCTCCGAAGCTAAGGCTGCCCTTGGGAGCTGCTGAGCCAGGGTTTGTGCTGGGAGCAGTTGGAGGGGCTCATTATAGCTCCAGTGCTTGCCCCAGCCCCAGAGGAGGTGCCATGGAGCACGGAGCCTTTGGCAAGCCCCAGCCCCGGCAACGGGCCAACCCGGCCAGGCGCGACCATCAGTCAAGACCAGGCTGGACCTCCAAATGCAGGGCCTGGTGCCTCAAAAAGGGACAAGCATTTGTACAAGTCCAAGGAAAGGCCAAGCTGTACATCAGGTTTTGTAGGCCACAGCAGCAGAGAGGTTCTCACAGGCCGTGAGTCCTGAGGAGATCTCATCATTCCTCAGCAGAGAAGTAAAATCAGTGGATTACTGTGTATGGGTCAACCATGCCTGGGCTTGGCCTTCAGCAGTGGAGTCTTTAGTCTCTGCTATTCCAAGAGGTCTGAAAGAAATCCAGTTCCTCCTGGCACAGCTTCACTGCTACAGCCAAAATAGACCTCAACTTTCAGTCTTTCCTTCCAACACACCCATGAGCAGCAACAAGGCCACTTATTCCCTAGTGGAAGGTGTCCCTGCCCAGGGCAGGGGGTGGAACGAGATGATCTTTAAGGTCCTTCCAACCCAAACCATTCTGTTATTTCCATGGACAAGTTTACCTAGAAGTGCAAGAGTAGCATATTGTGCCTCAAAATCTTTTGCTGCCAGTCTGTCCTTGCAACTTGTAAACCTTCCTTGCTCTGCTCAGAAAGCTCACTCAGAAGCAAAGGGACCTGTGCTTAGCTCCTGATGTTCACAGAGATGGCCAGTCTGGGACAGAATGGACAATGTCCCAGCAGCACCACGTGCTGCCAACAAAACCTGCTCCCTCTGCAGTCTATGTTAATGCACTTCTGACTGAGAACACAGTCATGTTTGTCCTTTGCACTGTGTGAATGTATTCATACTAAATCCTCATGTTGAACTCAGAGATAAAGCTCAACATGAAGATGCATCCAGAAGTTGACAAGAGAAGTATTTTTACTGTGGAGCCCGTGGATCACATGAGGTCTGGGCTGGCAGAACCAGGACAAGGTTTTGCTCTGGTTTCTGGTTAATGAAAAAAGGGAGTATACAGAAAAAACTTGGTTCCATAGCTCAGACATGTTCAATCATACCTTGCAGTGTCTGAAGGGGCTCCAGGGAAGCTGCAGAGGGTCTCTTGGTTAGGAACTGCAGGGACAGGACAAGGAGTAATGGGGAGAAATTGAAAGGGGGAAAATAGATTCGATGTTAGGCAGAAGTTTTTTTCCTGTGAGGGTGGTGTTGGCACGGCACAGGTTGCCCAGAGAAGCTGTGGATGCCCCAACCCTGTCACTGGTTGGCTAAAGCCTTGAGCAACCTGCTCTGGTGGGAGATGTCCCTGCCCAGGGCAGGAGGTTGGCACTGGATGATCTCTAAGTTCCATTCCAACCCCTTAACACTCCATGATACTATGAATGCATCAAGACAGACTAACCTTGAAGAGCACCATTCCCACTGGTCATAGAAAAGAAGATTTTCCATTGGAAAAGACCCTGGAGGTCACAGTATGATCTGTCAACTGTTCTCATCCAGGTATCAAAGGCTTCTCTGCAGGGCTGGGGATCACCATTGCAATCAGTAACTCAAATGATAAATGTCAAAATGAAATTCTGGAGTAATTTTATTCATTCTTTCTTTCCTTTCAACCATTCTTGCTGGTGACAATGTTTACAGCAGTTCACACAACCTCAGTGTCAATAGGAAAACATAGTTGTTCAAGCTGATGCTTGGGCTAAGATCCTTCAGTTCTCCATCTCTTTTGATATTCTCAGTGATATAAAAGTAGAACCAATTCCAAAATCAACTATATATCATTTGAAGGTTGACAAGCCAAGAAAATAAGACAACAAGGATTTGGAAAATCTGGACTTCTACTGGAAAATCCTCTCAGAAGCAGCCACTGACCACAGCACCTTTCCTCACCTGCTTTGGGCAATGCTCATCCCAAGGATGCTTCCTTGGAAATTAGTCTTACTGGTCCAGGACAGCAGTTTGTTACCTTCATGATTCAATGCTGCAGCCTTAATGTTAACTACCTTTAATCCAACCATTTCCCACACAGCTCACTAAGGACACTAACACTTGATGGAGGCCATGGGATGCTCCCAGTGCAAGCATTTATTGGCTTAAACCTGAATTCAGCTCTCATCAACTCCAGTAAGAGCAGAGTTAGCCCAAAGGGCCTGAGTTGTCCAGAGGCACAGGGATTGCTGCTGTTCCCCTTCTCTGTACTCTCCCTTTCCAGTGATCTGCTCCCCATGGAAGACCACTGGTGATGGTATTTAGTCTCCAGTGGCATTTCACCACTGAGTCTGCTTGGACAACTGAGAGACTCCTAATTCCACAGCCAGTTGGGTCCGACAAGCACCAGGAGAGCCACAATCCTGCCTGGTGCAGTGAACCCACAACCCTGACTGGGCTTTGCCTTATTTCCAGCCCTGCTTTCCCAGTTTCCTGGGGCAGGGGGAAAGGAACGGAGACTTCTCCAGCAGACAGACTGATAACTAAAACCATCTGCCACACAGCAACCTCCTCCAAGAGCCTGACCTTCTTCCATTTCACAGCTTGTTTTCCACCGCCCACCCAGGCCCTGTTAACCCCTGGGTGCCACCACAGGCCACTGCAAGCTGCAGAGTGTCACAGCTAGGCCTGGTGCACTCCATGCTCACTCCTTCCACTGTACAGGGCATGTTTTTCCCTGCAAGTCCATTCTCCTCATGAAGGGAAGTGAAGAAGAGTCTTCACTCTCAAGAGACAACAGCTGCAGGACAGATATCATAGGATTGAGTTTAAAAGTCTGTTTGAACTGGAAACAAGACACTTCCAATCTTCTCTTTTCCCTGTAATTCCCTTCTTCTTTGCCATATCTATACGAATTCTACCTGCTCTGCCTGGTGACAACTAGCATAGCTCTTCCTACAGCCTCTTGGTGCCACCACATGGCTTGGACAGAGCGAGAACTGGAGAAACCAAGACTTGGTGGGTCCAAAAAACCTGCCTGGATTTCCCAGTTCCTAAACAAATGAGCAAGGTTTAAAACTGGTGTCATACATGAGTCACTTGGCCAAGCCACACTGTTCCCCTGCAGGATGGGTGTCTGGTCAGTCCTTGCACTGAAGGTTGTAATGTCAGGAAGGCTTTGGGGCAGAAATGTTTAGAGATATGTACTGGGCAAAGATGTGCAGAGCTCATGGTCAGGGTCCAAGTCTACCTGGACTTAACAGCAATGAGAATCCCATGAACACTATATAAGAAAGTCAAGTTGATTTCTTTAAGGATGGGCATGGAAAATGGAATAAAGGCCCAAATTCAGTGAAGACCGCTAGGTACCTTCAGCTCTGCAACCACCCAACATACCACACTGAATCTGGTGAGTCTGGCAGTGCTGATGTTGCTGGTCATGAGCAAGTAAAGGGACACTGTTTGCTCAGATCAGGCCAGGGAGCAGGTGGGTCACCAAAGAGCATTTTGCTTTTCCCAGGAGAATCATAGAATTTTAGGGGTTGGAATGGAGCTTAGAGATCATTCAGTGACACCTCCCTGCCCTGGGCAGGGACACCTCCCACCAGAGCAGGTTGCTCAAGACTTTAGCCAACCTGGAATGAACAGTGCCAGGGTTGGGACAGCCACAGCCTCCCTGGGCAACCTGTGCCAGTGTCTCACCTGCCTTGCACCAGGATGAGGAATAGTCCCACCATGTATATGGGTGCCCCATAAGTCTTCTGGAGTCATAGTAATTGAATTTAACTAAATGTGATGCACCAAGAATTGAATACTCACAGCACCAAGCACTGAGCACTCACTGCACCAAGCATTGAATACTCACAGCACCAAACACTGAGCACTCACTGCTCCCTCCCCGTGGGAGATGCTCATGCTCAACCCAGTCCTCAGCACCTGATTATTTACCTTGTCTACTCCCAAAGAAATGTAAGGGACTCCTTTAAGGCTCAGAGCCTTGGTTACTTTACCTCCCCCACCCAAGATGCCACTGTGTCCCTGTGGCAGCAGCAAGCTGAGCTCTGTCACCACTGTGACACAGACCATGGGCAGAGCCAGGGCTGTCAGCTCGACTTCCACACACTGAGATGCAGCTCAGAAGGAGATTAGAGTCAGGGTGAGAGATTCAGGAGGCAGCAGTGCTCTGCTGTCACACTGGGGATTAGCTCCCTCGTTCCCATGGTGCACAGAATTCCCACTGTTCCCTTGCTCAGGACTGATTTGCATCCATGATTGACCAGAGACGTTTGCTACCATGATCCATGGTCTGGCTGGAGCCTGGCTGCCTCTGAACCCAACATTCCCACTTTCCCTGCTGATAGCTGCTCCCAGGACTTTCTTTCTTGCATGCTCCAATCTGGGCTGGCCAGTGCTGGAATTTAGTTGTCCTTTTCCATAGGGAAGAACAAAATAGTGGGCAACAGAGGTTTAATAGAGACTCGGTGAGTACACATAACATTCCCAGACATCTCACCCCATCAGGACCTTCCACCCCTCCTTGAGACACTGAAAAACACAACATTTGCAGCCACTCTGTGCTTTAATGAATGCAGAGAGCAAGACATGCCCGAGCTGCTTCCATTTGACCCTGCATGGCTGTGGGACTCTGCCCAATGTCTTCTTCTCCAGCTAAAATCCACTCTGTGTGTTGGAACCATTTCACACACAACATCCCTTGGCCATGCAGAGGGTCAGTGCATGCAGTAAATAAAAATAAGCATTAAAATTGTGCCATTCAGATGCCACCAGGGATTGGAGTTATAAGATTTTTCCTCAGTTCTCCTCCCTTCAACCAAGAGACACAATAAACATCAGAGCTGGGATTTATTTACTGTTGCCCCAACCTGTCAGTGGCAACAGATGAAAATGTTCTGTCCTCACCTGGAGCTGCTCTAACACTTCATTCCCTAATGTTCCTTGTTTGGAAATTGAAATAAAGGGTAAGAAATTCTCTCTGAAACCCCAGGAGGCCACAGCATGTGCCACATTCCCACTTTGTGTGGGGGGTGCTGGAGCACATTTCAACATGGTCCTGGTCCTGCCCTGCCTAACCTGTGCCTGCAAAATTCATGTCTGGCACCTGAGGACTCCCATTTCTAGCAACACTGTCCCATTCCTTCCCTTCTTCTCTGTCAAACTTTCTCCTTATGCAGCATTAAAATATGATAATAAAATAAGAGTTACCTAGAGCCAGAAGATTCTGCCAACATCCAATAACCAATATAATAGAATCTTTGAATGGTTTGGGTTGGAAGGACCTTAAAGCTCATCCCATTCCACTCCCTGCCATGGGCAGGGACACTTCCCACCAGCCCAGGTTGCTCCAAGCCCCATGCAGAAAATGGAAATATAGAAGCAATGGAAATATAGAAAACAATGGAAAGAGGAGATATTTGTCCCTTCCATCCCCATGTGCTCCATGATTCCCGTGGTTTCACAGAAGGGTCTCTGTGCTCCCCACTCTGCCCCTCCTCAGCAGCTTTTTCTGCCTCCTGAAGGTGATCCCAAGGAGGTCAGACACCTCTGAACTGACAGCAAACACAGCTCTGTGTCTGGAACAGAGACACAGCTCTCACCTGTGTGTGCCACGTCCTCTTCTGCCGTGGGAGCTGCAGCTCAGCCGAGTCCCTGTGCAGCCACAGCTCAGCTGGGTCAGTGCTGGGTCAGTCCCTGGAGCCCTCTCAGCTGCTCCCTGCGTCTCGCCTTCCACCTCCCCTGGCTCACATGGCTGTGTGGCCCTGCCCTGGTGGGTGACGCCTGTCACAGGGCTGTTAGCCTGTCAGACATCCAGAGCATTGGGGTTTTATGGGAACCAGAGGCACCTGCCTTCCATCTGTTAGGATTTCAGGCCATTCCAGCAATGGTGCTGCACAAACCTGAGATGGGCAGAATTTGTCAGCATTTCACAGGCCAGTGGGATGGAGATTTCTCTGTGGATTGTGTTTCCTCCTCACAGCAACTCGTTGCAAGCTATGGTACAACTGAAGGGCTCTGGGTGATTTAAAGGAAACTGGAGTGCAACTGGTTTGAAACCAGTCTTAAGTATCAGTAGGTCCCTAATGGACCACGTAAATTGAACTTCAGATGAGAGTGAGTGGTCAAATATATTTCATAGATTCTTAGTGTGTTAAGGTGTTGGGATGGAGCTTACAGATCATTCAGTGCCAAACCCTTGCCCTGGGTAGGGAACCTCCCACCAGAGCAGGTTGCTCAAGGCTTTAGCCAACCTGGAACGAACATTGACAGAGTTGGGGCATCCACAACTTCCTCAGGGAATCCACAGCCTCCCTGGGGCATCCACAGCCTCCTTGGGCAACCTGTGCCAGTGTCTCATCACTGTCACAGGGAAAACTTCTTTCTAATATCTAATCTAAATTTCCCCTTCCAATTTCTCCTCATTCCTCCTTGTTCTGTCCCTGCAGTTCCTGACTAAGAGTCCTCTGCAGCGTCCCTGGAGCCCCTTCAGCTCCTGGCAGGTTGCTGCCCTACCTCTCTCAGCCTGTCCTCATAGGGAAGGTGCTCCAGTCCTCTCACCAGCTCCGTGGCCTCCTCTGCACTTGCTCCAGCAGCTCCATGTCCTTGTGATGTTGGAGACACCAGAGCTGTGTGCAGCACTCCAGGTGTGACCTCAGCAGAACAGAGGGGAAGAATCCCCTCCCTCCCCTGCTGCCACACTCCATGGCTGAAGCTCAGGCCTGGGTTGGTTTTGGGGCTGTGAGCACACACTGAGCTCATGGGGAGTTGGTCACCAAGTGCCACCACCATTTAATATGGTAGAAGAGAAAAAACACCTCCCGCCCCAAAACATAGAGAAGTACAGACAATGCAGGAGATGCGAAGTTCAGTCTGTTAGACTTGCAAATATGCCCCAGTTACCAGAGCTGAGCAGCCCAAAGTGCAGCCTTATGTAATGTGCTTTACTTGGCAATCCTCTGACACTGCCCTTCCCAATAAACCAGTGCAAGCATTTGTTAGCCTGGGCATTCCCTTGCCTTTGACAGCCTCATAAAGATCATTTCCTACCAGACATGTGAGAGACTCTACTGGAAACCCACCAAATGCTGCCTCTGAGCTGAGCTGAGGATGTCAGATTCCAATTCTAATTTCATCCCAAATTAGCAAGTGGTTATTGGTTGTCTTAAAATGGCATTTGTCAGGAATGAGAATTCTTTGCCAAAATAAGCCATTCAGTGTTGTTTACGACACAGAGAGATTTTGTTACTCTCCCACAGGATATTCTCCCAAACCACTGTCAGCCCAGCCAGCCCTGCCCTCTCCCCTTCCCTGCCTGCAGCACAGCCAGGAATTATCAGGAGCTGTGCTGAGGGCACAAAACCCTCTCACTTCTCCATCAAGTGAGGATAAAACACAGAAATCACTCACTAGTGCATTGTCTGAGAACCCTGAACTATGCCATGGCAGACTGAGACCACATTCCCTTCTGTGCTCTTCTCAGACTTCATGCTCCAGCAGCACAGAGGCCCAAGGAAGTGCACATGGACACCAACTTATCCTTTCTGTCACAGACTTTCTTTTCATGGGTTAATTTTCACAGCATCACAGAATATTCAGAGCTGGAAGGGACCCACAAGGATTATGAGTCCAACTCTTGGTTCTGCACAGGACATCCCTGCGAATCACACCATGTCCCTGAGAGCATTGTCCAAACACTCCCTGAGCTCTGCCAGGCTCTGTGTTGTAAACACTGACACAACTCTGGGAGATCTCTCCCAGCATCTTGTCTTGACAAGAGTGTCCTACAGTCAGGCACCATCACACTGCATCAGACCAGAGCACAGGCTCCACACCAAACCAGGACACAGCTGGTGGCAGAGCATGTCTCTGAGGGGACAATGAGCTATTTGGATCACATTTGCCATCTCTCAAGCCTCCATCCAGCAGGAAACCTTGCAGTCCCTTCAGGCACCTGAGCTGTACAATTCACCACTGCCTTCAGAGGCCACAGTACTGCAGGAAGCTCTGGCAGGTTTAGCAGTGGTGAGGCTGAGTCTGTGGAGAACCAGCTCATCAGCTGGTGCCATAGCCAGGAGATCAGCAGACACACCTGGCCATGGAGTGAAACTCTACCAGGTGAAATCCTGGTAAAGCTGTGAAGCTCCATCACCAGTGAAGCTCCATCACCCACTGCCAGGGAGCAAAGCCAAACTCCCCTCTGGGATGTCCTACAGCCTTCTGCCAAAGGGGCTGTGAGCACCTGCGAGGCAGAGAAGATACTGCAGTACCCAAAAGCACTCAGGGCCTTCTAGGGGGTTCAGCTACACAACAAACTGAGGGTCTTTGTCACCAGAGCTTCTTCTTCAACTACTGCACATCCCTTTCCTTCACCTCTCAGCCACCCACACCCACTGGATCAATGGCTGAACCTTCATAAGAGCTGCAGGGGCACATGAGAATGCTCCAGAAATCAAGTCACATGAAAAAAAGATGGGCACAGGTTGCCCAGGGAGGCTGTGGGTGCCCCAGGGAAGCTATGGATGCCCCAGGGATGGAGGGCCC
>NW_008681637.1:11441-12516 GCF_000695815.1 Acanthisitta chloris | reverse complement strand
CACTGGATGATCTCTTAGCTCCATTCCAACCCCTTAGCACACTATGATACTATGACTCTATGAAAACATTTCATTTTCAGATAAAATCACCTTTCCTTCCTTTAATGTCTCCCACTGACTTTTGTCACCTCCTCGCAGCATTCCTCACAACACAGCTAAGCTGGGAACTGCCTGGGAAAGGCAGAGCTTCTGAATAGGAACTGGATGATGATCCCAGTTTACAACAGGTCTGGGCCAGTCTCCAGGAGTTGGTTTTTCTGTGTTGCCCCTGGTGACACAGTCACACAAGCTCTGTATTTTCCACCCCCAGGCACGTTCTGCTAGGCAGACAGAGAGGCTCCAGGCTGACAGAATGCTGCAGGGACATAGTGAGCAGGTCACTGTCCAGAGGAGATGGATGGAGGGATGGAGGGATGGATGGATGGATCATTGGAATGGGCAGGATAATGTCAGGGGTGCTGGTAAGTCACAGCCAGACTGGGAGAAGTGAGGAAAGGGGGAGTGGGGGTCAGGGATGGATCCTGTGTCAGAGCTGTGATGGATGAGGCAGGACAGTGTCCTGAGGCAGACAATACCAGTGCCAGGAGGAAACTGGACCCATGCAAAGGCCCTGGTTAACCCTGTGTTTAGACAGAACTGCTCTGCTGCTCCGAGGCAATCTGAAGGCCAAGCAAATTGCTTGCAGTTTGGGAATTTAGAGTCCAGCATGCCCCTGTCAATCTCTGTGACTGACAGAGCCCCACAGGGTTCAGGGCTGCCCATGACTATGACAGTGAATGGGTCATCCTCTCATTCATGTGCTCTTCAGCTTCACTCAGCCTTTTTTCTCAGGCATATCTCATTTTACACTCACCACTTACTCCTCTCTTTGCACCCAGTGAGTCCAGTTTGGAGGGACTGCAGCCAGAGCAAAGCTGTCCTTCCTGCACAGTGACCACTCAGGGGCAGAGCTGTGTGTGCAGCCCACGTGGAGGACAGAAGGGGTCACACCTCATTTGTGTTGTCCTGAACTCCTCAATGCCACTACCACTTTAGACTCTCTCTGGCTCCTCTGGGCCATCTGGGTCCCACTAGC
>NW_008681637.1:2617-11413 GCF_000695815.1 Acanthisitta chloris | reverse complement strand
CACTAGTGAGATGCTCTCCTAGCCATTCTGACCACTCCTTTCATGGTAGTATTGAGGAAATTGAGTCCCACTCCAAACTGGCAGCAGCAGCAGTGGACTGGGAGGGCCAGTCCAGCATGGAGAACTCCAGCAGCCCAGGAAGGTACAGAGGAAAACTCTAAACAGCAATCAAACAACTAACTGCTGCTGCTCACTTTTTGCAAGAACATGAAGACAAAATTTCTGGGCTTTGTGCTTATTTCAAACACATTTCAAAGCACAATTTTAGCTCTCTGTCCCACACATCTACACTAAATATTCAGATTTCTCTTCCTGCTGCAGTATTTTCCTATCTTTCCATCATCTTCTAGGTGTCCATCTGATATTCCAGGTGCCTTTTTTTTCCTGTTCTCTCTCTTTATTCATCCTGCTGGACAATTTGTGTCTCCTTTGTAGCTTGTGAACATACATCTCATTGATAAGGACACTGAGATCTGCAGTTTGTCTTGTCTGGAAGGGCTTTGGCCTCCTTCCTGACTCTCTAGGTATGCCTGCAAAAATAGCCCCTGTGCATCACTGACTTATGACCATACCCTTGAGAAATAAACTTCCTTAAACAACAAGCCACAGGCGTCTGAGGCAGAAGCCAAGACACACTGGCCTTGCCACATGCCACAAAGGTCAACAGCCCCAGAGTGCCAGATCAGACAGCACAGAATGCCAGGAGCAAAGGCCAGATTAATCTAATGACTGTCAGCTTAACTATGTCAGCTGATTTCTGAGCTCAGGCAGAGGGGGAAAGGAGAAGGTTGGCCCCAGTTTACCTTTACAAGTCTCAATGAATTGAGGCCTCTTCCAAACACAAGTGGTTATAGCAGTTCCTTAGAGGTTTCACCCAGGAAATGTTCTTTAACCCTCAGCTTTGTGGTGTGTCAGGTAAGTCACTGATGGGTCGCTGAGGTGGTCAGAAGGTGGCAGGAGAGCTGGGAGTGCCTGCAGAGCAGTCGAGGCCTTAGTGCTCTCTGCTGTAGTCATTAAAAGAGTTTATTATTGGCCACATCACATTGCCCTAAGCATTGTCTCCAGAGATGGAAGGTCACAGCACTCATACAAGTCTCAGGCACAAGCAAAGTCACAGACTCATGGAATCACAGAGTCATTAAGGCTGGAAAAGGCCTCTATGATCATTAAGTCCAACCATTCCCCCAGCACTGCTGTGTTCATCACTAACCTGTGTCCCCATGTGTCACATCCACACAGGTTTTGAGCACTTCCAGGGATGGTGACTCCACTGCAGCCCTGGGCATCCTGTTTGGTCCTGGTGAGCCCAAAAGTCACCTAGCCTGGCAGTTGAAAGAGAGCTGCAGCTGTTCCCTGATGGTCACTGAAGCACAGAGGTGGCAGTAAAGGGGTTCTGGAGGTCTCCAGTCCATTCTCCCACTCAGGGCAGGACTATGGACCACCGAAGTGGAGAAGCCAAGGCTTTCCCACTGAGCCTTAACCACCCTGTACTCTGTTCCTCACTGGTGATCTGTCCCAGGCCTGCACCAGCTTCCTGGAGAAGACTTTTCCTAGTGCCCACCCTGAATGTCCTGAGATGGAACTTGTGGCCATGACCTGTCGTAATTTGGCAGCATCAAGTATTGTTTGGCCCTGTTCTCACTGTGCCCACCCCTTGCTCTGCTGGTCACACATCTCCTGGTTTAGCCCAGGATGAAGAGCTGATTCCTCTTCAACCTGGCACCCACCAGAACATGTGTCCTTTCCAGGCAGGGAGAATGATTGTGCTAATTCTGAGCAGTAAACATGAGATAATAATGAAGTTCCTGTGTACAAGTTCCAGGGCAAAACTGAGGGAACTTGTTTGTTAAAAGATGTGGAAATAGATTAAGGGCTAAAAGAGGATAACCAACAGGAATACAGCAGAGATCAAGGTGCAGGTGGAGTGACAGTGCCTGTCAACATGGCATGACATGAAGAAAGAAAGGCAAGAACTGCAGGAGGGAGAACTTCTGAGTCAAAAACCACCCTGAGGAACATCTCCCATAAGGCAGTTTGGAGGGGAAAGCATCCAAAGCTCAGCATGCCAGAGGCAGGGATTTAGGATTCCTGGCAACATTTCTCTTCTAATGGTTTTGCTTACCAGAAAGTCTGTCATTAAGGCTCTGGGAAGTATTGCTGACATGCTGCAGTCTGATATCAGCTACCACTAATAACTGGGGAGTCCTAGCTGGTAAATCTGTGTGTGCTCAGAGAGGACACAGGTTTTTTCATCTGCCTTCAGGGAGGAAGAGACAGTGAGTTTCAGGCTCCTTTAACCTTGCACAGGTGGTATGACAATGCCTCTCCTGCCAGGGCCATCATGGCCCAGGGACCTGACTCTGATCCTCAAGTTTTTGTCACATCTGAAGACACTTGTTCAGCTGTTTCATCCCTGTGTTGGGACAGGTTTCATCTATCTGGTCCTTGAAATCTGTTGGTTTCCTTTCATCTCTGTGTTCCATAACTTTCTGAGGCTTCAGTCTGAGACAGGCTCCAGTGGAGACTCACATATTGCATACTGAGGTGTCCCAAGGCTGTCTCATCCCAGGACTGCTGTGCCCCTGGGGTGTCACATCCCATACTGGGGTGTCCCAAGGGTGTCCCATCCCAGGATAACTGTGCCCTTGGGGTGTCACATCCCATACTGGGGTGTCCCCAGGGGTGTCTTATCCTAGGACTGGGGTGTCCCAGGGGTGTCACATCCCAGGACTGCTGTGTCCCAGAGATGTGACATCCCAGCCAGGACAGGCTGTCCCCGGGGATGTCACATCCCAGGACCAGGGGATGTAGGGACCTCCACACCAAACACAGGTGGAAAACAAAATATTGGGAGTTTTCTGCTCTGACCTTCATTTCCCTGTGTACTCCCTTCACATCTTCTTCACACCTACGGATTCTGTCACACTTCTGGTCCTGCTGAGTTTGAGAAAGGATATTTTAGCAGGTTTTATGCCTTTTCCAACCTGATTTGTTTGCAAAATCAGGATGTGCTGTGATTGAGAATTGACATATATCAGCCTAGGTAGGATAGTACAAATTTCTTAAACAGTGACAAAATCTAGACCAAAAAAAGAAGTGAAATGAGCTCATTCTGCAGTGCTGAGAGGTGAGAATGTGTGAAGCCTGTGTTAAATAGTAATGATGATGACAAAGCTGAGTGGAGAACTGAGGGCACAGAAATGGAAATTACCATGGGAGCAGTGGAAGGAAAACTCCAAGTGAAATTCCAGCACAAGCTGGAAAGTATTGCTGTTAGGGAAATATCAGTGCCTGCCTTTGATCCCTATTTTTGAGGCCTCCACCAGAATCCAGGGAACACTGCTGTTTGTTCAGGATCAATTTGCTCAAGCAGGAAGATGTTTGGAGGTGGCACCCTGGAATGCTCAGGGAGTGAAGGGCTGTGCTAAAAGAGTGAGGAAGGTTAGTTTGCTCAGCCCAGCAAAGGAGAGATAGGTGAAAACAAACTCTTAAATATCTTACAAAGCTAAGTACCAAAAGGTTTTAAACCATGTACCAAAAGGCAGGACAAGGTGACAGAGGGACAAAGGAAATAACTGTCCCTGAAGAGGAATATCAGGAGATTTTTGACCATCAGGCCTGGCTAGCACAGCCTCCTAGTTGCAATAACAAGGCAGAGTGTCTGGCAGGGTTACCATGGATTTGTTTCATATTGGGACTCAGTGTCACAGCTTTCTGCCACTCCAGAGGCCTTTCCTAAGGTCAGGAACGACGTCTGGGAGGCCAAATGGCCAGGAGACACTGAACTCAGAAACTCTTGGCTGCAGTAAATGCCAGTTGGGAGTGACTTGCTGTCCAGTTATTTTGGCAATTCGTTATCCCTACCCTTGGACATTCCCTTTCAATTACCAAGCCATAGTGAACTTTGCTCACAGCACAACAGGACACCCATGAACAAGCCCAGCAGCAGCAGTGGAGAGAGCTGTAGGTACCACAGTGCACTCATGTGAGCTCACAAGGCAGTGTCACACAGGCTTTGTGCACTATCAGCATCCCTGCCAGCCCCAAGCTTGACACCACCATCCCTTAGGACAGGAGGTCCCTGCAAAGCCCTTGGAACAGGAGGTCCCAGTTCTTACCTGCTGCAAAGACCTCCACATCTTCAGGTAGAAATCACAGAGAGAAATATCACTTCTGTGTGTCTGTCTGTGCTCTGCCAGTCACAGTGATGATTTTTCCACCATTTGCCCAGAGAGGTTGTAGATTCTCCCTCACTGGGAATATTCCAGCACCATCTGGACACAATCCTGTGCCATGTGCTGACCCTGTTTGTACAGGGAGATTGGACCAACAACCCAACCTGCCTCATTCTGTGATTCCATGATGCTGTGATCTGTGTGCCTGTACCTGTGCACCTCTGCCTGACAACATTCCACTGGGACCTGCTGGGTGATGAGGGGCCTAAGAATCACCACAGTTGTCTTAGGGTTCATGACTCTGCTGCCTTGTGAATGCAGAAAGCTGTGACCCAAGGAGTGTTCCCTCCAGCTGACAATGAAGCTGACAGCAGAGCTAATGCTCCAGCACCCTGTGCCTCGTGGGCCCTGGCCCTGCTGCAGACTATAAATCACCCATAGCCAGTTTTAACACCTCAATATAGTTCTGCCCGAAAGCTTTCAATCCTAGTGGCCCTGGAAGTGGTCTGTGCATCTGCCTGTCCAAGCAGGTGTTGCTAGTGAGGAAGTACCCCCCTGGGTGAGAGGAATTTTAGAAGCTGTGAGGAGAGGTCGCAGCAGCAGGAGGACAGTGTGAAGGCTGTGAGCACCCACTGACAACCCCAGGCACTTGGCTTCAAGGGCAGGAGCTCTCCCTGCAAACAGATCCCTGGCAGAGCCTGTGCCAAACACAACTGCTACAGCACAGCACTTGTGCTGTGCCTTTTGGTTAGGAGTATTCTGCTGGGCCAGGAATCCCCAGGCTGTTCCTGAGGAGGTGGGAAACACAGAGCTGTTGCAGGTTTAACTTGAGACATGAGTTTCTGAGGCAACTGCTAAGAAAAAGCTTTCTCCAGATTCCAGGACAAAACACACAAGACCTGACATGACCATTCTACAGGCCACAGTTCCTTCTGAGCTACAGAGAGCACCCAGAGGCTTCCAGTCATTCCTCATGTTGGGTGAGATGCACTGAGGAATTTGGTTGTGAATCAAAGAAGTCTCAGTGCATCATTCAGAGAGGAAATCCAGTGTGGGAACAGTAGCCAGGAAGCAAAGCCAAATAAAGGTCCCTTCATACTCATAAATGAGATTTTCCTCACATTCTATCATCCCCCAGAGGAGAAAAACTGCCTCACTTTGACTAGTTTGGAGAGAAGGAGACACAGGGTGGGGTGGTAGGAGCAGTGTCCTGCTAGCAGCTCTGGCAGCAGCTGCAGAGCTTGGCCATTTGCACTCACTCCCTGTGGGAATGGACTGGACCATGCCTGGAGTCGCCCCACAAGTTCCCAGCACACACCTTCCCAGTGAAATGATCCAGCCAGTGCCAGAATCCACCTCCCTCTCACACTGCTTATTGTTCTCTGTGTGCTGTACACTGCAGGAGGGTGAGCTGTGCCAGAGGCAGTTTAGGTTGGATATTAGGGAAAATTTCTCTGCTGACAGAGTGGTCAGGCCTTGGCACAGCTGCCCAGGGCTGTGGTGGAGTCACCATCCCTGGGAGTGTCCAAAAAATATGTGGATGTGACACTTGAGAACATGGTGGACATGGCAGTGCTGAGGGAATGGTTGAACTCAATGATCCTGGAGGTCTTTGCAACCTCAGTGATTCTGTGACTCTCTGGCTCGTGGTCAGAGCTGCTGGGCAGCACAGGACCTTCAGCCTGACCACTGCTAGTCCTCAGACATCACTCCTGCTCCAGGCTTTTTGTCTCCACTGACATAGCCATAACCTGCTTTCCAGGTCACCTATTACAATGGTGTGGGATGGTGTAACTCCATGTCACAGTGAATGATTGATCCCATAGAGGAAGAACTGGGGCTGGAAAGTTGTGATCCTATCACAGCCTTCCAGAACAGGCCATCAAAACAAGTCTCTGTACTCTGCCCTACAGTCTGTGTGGGGAATGGCTCCCCTGAACCATCAATTACAGCACACAATTAGCTCCACTGAGCCAGTGGCACAGCACAGTCCTGGCACACTGCCCTTCCTCCTACTTCTCCCTCATTAGGCTGCTCCTCTCTTGCTTGATCTTTAAGTAGCTTGTCATCAGCAACTTGCCCTGGCTTGAACACCCTGCATTGTCCCAAATGAAACCATGTAAGACAGATGGGACACCAAAAGCAGCACGAGAGGAGGGCGAGATGACATGCAAGGCAATCAATATGTGTCTGACTCCAAGGACAGGCTTTGCCAGGGTAGTAGGAAGATCTCAGCTGGCTTGGACAAACTGGGGGTGTTCAAACTGTAGGCTGGCTGAGACCCAGCAACCTCGTTTCAGCAAACCCAGTGCAGGTCCAGCAGCAAGGAGAGACAAACCCCAGCAAAACCAGCAGCCTCATGGCAAAAGGCTATTTATTGTGTACTGAAGTGAGGAGCCCATCCATGGTCAACCTACCCACTCAGTTTGGAGCAGATTCACAAGGAAGTGTTGTTACACCCCGAGTCCCTTGTTTTCCTGAATTCAGAAGCCAACACTTGGCCTCAAATCCCCTTTTCCCTGCATTCTGCAGCCAGGCTGTGCTCCCTGTGCCACCCCCGGGGCTCAGCAGTGCTTCATGGTGGCATTGCAGTACATGGAGCCAAGGCAGGGAAGGAGGGAGGGGGGGCAGCAGGTTAGGGCAGCCCATCAAACTGACACCTGTTGCCCAGCAGCAGCCAAGGCTTGTGTCAGCCTGCTGCAAATGTTTTCCCTTCGACCTCGGTGACCTTTTCCATCACACTTTGGGAGGCAGACTGCTCCCATTAAGTGCCACTTGATCCTCTGCTAATGCAGCAGTTATGAAAGGACCACAGCACTTGTCACTAGGATAAACACCTTTGCAGTAGGAGAAGGCTGAGGGGAAGGGGCACATACCCACTCTCCCCTCTGCTCCCTCATGGCCCTGTGCTGTCTGCCCATCACCAGTGTCACAGCCTCTCATTTGGAGGAGGAAAGCTGAGCCTTGCTGGAGCACTGACCTGTGCCTCTGCTGCCAGTGCCTCAGCCAGCACAGAGGGGGCTCCTTCAGCAACCAGAGGCTGCTTTCCTGCTCAGTGAACCTGGAGGGATCCATGATACAGCACTGGCTGTGCCCTGTCTCTTCAACATCAGATCGCATAGGCTCAATCAGCTCTGATGAAGACAGGCCCTGCTGCAGCACCCACTGTCCAGTCAGGGCTCAGAGCCCACTGCAGCTTTATGTCACTCAGCAAAAAAGGTCTCAGGGGAAGCATAAACTCACCTGTCCCACTGGAGCACTGCCCTCAGTCTGCACAGGTGTGACTGGGCTCTTTGGGTGACCTGAAGAGGATCTCCAAGGGGTGGCACTAAGGGGTGGGTGGGCACTACTGCCCTGCAAGATTCACCCAAAGGAGAAGAAGAGCCTGGGGCCAGGGCAGCCTCTGTGCAGAACCATGGGCACCACTCTGGGCACTGGGAGAGGTGAGATCCTGGAGGGCATGGATGCTCTGATGTGGTGCCATGTGTCTCTGGCCTCTTCAGAGTACAAACAAACTGCCATTAGTGTCCTCTCAGCTGGCTCCTTCCAGCCCCTGCTCACACTCTCATGAGTGATCAGCACCAAGGTTTCACCAGCCCTTTGAGGAGAGACAATACATTCATTTCTCTGCCCCAGAATAGGACTAGACACACTGAGAATCCACCTCAGCAGTCCTGCAGAGACACCTAAGAACCCTCAAAAGGGTCCTTCTTTCTTCTTTGGAAGAAATGGCACAGAGGCAGATTCATATTGGATTAAAAGGTCCTCAGCATCTGCACTGAAACTTTGGTCAAAGGAGAAGAAAAAGCAATGAAATGAAGAGATTTTCTTTTCTAGCTGCTCTGGTGCTCCAGCCCTGGCTATCTAAACTGTGCCAGAGGCCTCCTAGGTCTTGGGGAGCAGGAGAACCTTTAGCCAGCAGAAGCAACAGGGCTGGTGTTGGCAGCTGTGGTAGATAGTGACACCATTTGGGGCCACTTGGGCTGTGGGTTACCTGCATGGCTGTGTTCAAGGTGTGTGTGCCTGTCTTATCTCTGTCTGGCCTGAGTGGCATGAAACTGCTTTTGAGCAAACAGGAGATGAGTCTGCAGACACTTAAGTGTCATCTGCCTTGGGTTTGAAATAAATCCCTTCTGAATCAGACATCTGCTGGTCACTGGTCACTGTGCAAAGCCTTGAATCGTGTCTGTGTCAGAAACCAGAGTCACAGAAGGGAAGGGACTTGGCAAGTCTCTAATCCAAGCCTGACTTCCCTAGAGCTGTACCTGCTCAGGTATTTTTTGCTCTCATGGGAGCAAACATTAAAAATGGCAATGGTTTGTAGGATCACAGCTGTCTGCACCAGTATGAGCTGGTCATTGTGGAGATGATGACGATCCCTGCCCCTGGGACACCCTGCAGAGCAGGACACCACTCCTATGGACTATTTGCCATCCCTGTGTTCCCTGTCATGAGCATTCCCCAATAAGGAAAGAGTCATCAGGACTGGGAAAGGGCTGTGAAATCTGCCCAGTGTAGCAAGATCAGTTTTCAGGTTGATTTCCCCTATTTCTGTTGCACTTGAACTACAGAGATCTAAGGGTGTCCCACAGCACACCCAGGGCCCTCAGCCAAGAGTTTG
>NW_008681637.1:0-2584 GCF_000695815.1 Acanthisitta chloris | reverse complement strand
GCTGAGCAACTGCAGGGCAGCAGCAGCAGCTTTCTGCAGCTAAGAGAAAAGAAGGAATGGAGGTGATAATGGAGACACTCTCCACTGTCTTCAAACCACCAGGGAGAGATTCGTGCCCACTTGTCCTGCAGCTGAGTAGCTTCCCCTCAGTTTGCCCTGTGTGCATAGAGAAGAAACAACCCTGTCCTGGGAGACCAGGCTGTTGAAATATAAAGGGAGTGATGATATTTCAGGCCTTGGTGTGTGACTGTCATGCAGGTGTTGATAACTGGGTATAATTTATTCAGGTAGAAATCCCTCTTCCTACTCTAACAATGCTTTGTTTGCTCTGGCCTGAATACCAAGCCCACCCATGTCCTGGAAATGATGATTTGGAACACATGTGCACAGCTCCTAACCCTGGGCAATGACAAGAGGTTTCATCAGCTCAGATAAGTATCCCTCCCTGCCTCCTCCAGGCCCTCGTGCTTCAAATGTCTCACCTCCTCTACCTGCCAACATTGGAACTCTATAAATAGTGCCAACTGGGAGAGGAACTGGGATGTGCACTGCCTCCCACGAGGTGCCTCGTGGGTGCAGATGTTTGGGGGGAGTCAGGGGGAGTAAACAGCTCAGCACGAGGCAGTGCAGCCTTGGCCCTGCAGCACTGGGGCAGTCTGGTGGGTCACTAAGTAATCCAGAGCTCCCTCTGGAGCAGACTGGCTCTGGGCACCTCTCCAGCTCTCCCACCACCTCTGGACTGCTCCAACACCCGCAGCAAGGCTCCAGCTGAGCCCCCACAGCCCTGCTGGGGGGATGGTGAGGTTCAGGAGATGCTGGGGACTCCTGGTACAGTGCTCACAGATAATGGTGTCAGCCTTCCCACCCCTGCCATGGGTTCCGAAGCAGGACACCACCACCTGCCTGCCAGCACCTTCCAGTAACCTACTAGTACCCTCCAGTGCTGCACCAGACACCTTCTGGCACAGCAGCTCCCACCCCTCCCTCCCTGCACAAAGGCTGCTCTCAGTGATCTGTGAGTCCCAGATCATCCATGTTTGCATAGAAAGGGCAAGTTCACTGCTCCATAGATGTCCTTCACTCCTGCAGCCATGGGCTGAACCTTGCTCTGCATTGAGCCCAAAACATTCCCATGGAGGGAAACAGGAGTTTTGGCTCATTCCCACCTCTCATGGGACTATTAGTTCTACAGAGTCAGAAGCCCAGAACCATCCAGAACAGCCTCAGTGATGTGGAAGCGTGCAGGGGTGGTGTGTCACATTCACACAGGCAACTCCTGACAAACAATATCATTTGGAACCTACTCTTGAAATACTCCAGGTTGTCCAGGGAGGGTGTGAATGTCCCAACACTGACAGTGTTCTAAACCAGGTTGGCTAAAGCCTTGAGCAACCTGCTCTGGTGGGAGGTGTCCCTGCCCAGGGCAGGGGTTGCGGCTGGATGATCTCTAAGCTCCATTCCAACCCCTTAACATTCCATGATTCTAAACATGCTCTGATCCTGCCCAAGCAGAAAACCACCACAGCAGAGATGCAGAGCAGTCTCTGTGCCCAGGCACTCCTTTGTTTCCCCCTCCTAGGAGAAGGCTCTTTGATGAGTAGGGAATGGCTCTTTGGCAAGTATGGAGTAACCTGTATCCAGTCAGGGGCTACTTGCTGGAGAAGCTGTTAATTGCCTCCTGTAGTCTTCTGTCAGCAACATTATCCCCTCCTGTCCTGCCCAGACTGGGATGAGGGATTGTCCTGCTCAGTGGCTGCAGTGGGATATGAAGAAGGGGAAGGTGAAATATAATATGAGAAATATTATCTATGGCAGCAATGCTAATCAAAAAATCGTGAGGGAAACAGGATTCCAAAGGGGGAGGAATGCTGGGGGAGGAAAAGCATGGACTCCTCTTGACAAAGGTCCAGGAGCATTTTAAAAGGGCCCAAAGAAATCATATTTTACTGTCTATTTTTAATGCAGCCTCAACGTGTGATGAGCACTGCCTGCCATGCTGCTATCTCGTTACCTCCCAGATTAGCAACAAAAAGATTCATTTAGACAGGATGGAATATTTTTTAGCAAAACTGTCACTGCCTTCTGGGGAGCAAGTGTGACCCCAAAACATCACATACAGGGAAATCCCACAGCACAGGCAACCCACATGGAGAGGGGTATCCCAGTTGGAAACATCAGTTTGGGTTAATCTCAGCACAGCTGGGGACTGTGGGTGATGTCAGGTCTCTGCAATATGTCACTTCATTGGGTCTTCTGTGGAGAAGGACCTGGGAGTCCTGGGGAACAACAAGTTGTCCCTGAGCCAGCAGTGTGCCCTGGGGATCCTGGTGACCAACAGGCTGTCTGTGAGCCAGCAATGTGCCCTGGTGGCTAAGAGGCCAATGGAATCCTGGGATGGATTGGTCAGGGAGGTGATCCTGACCCTCTGCTCAGCCCTGGTGAGGCACATCTGGAGTATTGTGTCCAGTTCTGGGTTCCTCAGGACCAGAGGGACATGGAGCTCCTGGAGCAGGACCAGGGGAGGATAACAGAGATGCTGAAGGGACTGGAGCACTTCACAAGTCCAGAGGAGGCCACAAAGTTG
>NW_008681636.1:0-9419 GCF_000695815.1 Acanthisitta chloris | reverse complement strand
GCAGAGGGCTGCGGGCGGAGGGGATAGCTCCCTGCGGGCGCTGATGGCGCCGTTGTGTGTTGCAGGATGCGTTACGTCGCAGCTTACCTCCTCGCAGTGCTCGGCGGCAACGAGTCCCCCACGTCCAAGGACTTGAAGAAGATCCTGGACAGCGTGGGCATCGAGACGGACGATGAACGCATGAACAAGGTGGCGTTGCCTCTCGATTCCACGTGGATGTGTCCCGGGCAGCGCCAGGCACTGGAGCTGCTTCCTTGGCTCCAGTGTTTCGGTTCCTTAGCTGCCGATGGTCTTCTTTTCACTTAGCCCATCATAACGGCTTTTACAGCTTTTGCTACAAGCCTTTCTGTGCTCCTCTCTCAGGTGTTGCTGACCTCTGGTTGTTCAGTCTGATCAACCTCACTGAAGTGGTAGCACTGAAAATAAGTTCTGTTCTGACTTCATGCGTGGCCTACACTAAATGTTTAGTTTGTATTCTTTGTGGTTAGTAGTGATGCAGAGCTAACACTCCTGAAGGCCTGATATTTACTAATACTTTCCTATTCAGTGTACTGCAAAGAAGCATTTGCTTCAGCAAGAAACATAGTCAAACCCCAATGTGGGTATTAAAGGTCAGTATTGATTCAGAGCTAACACTACCGAAGGCCTGATACTCACTGATGCATTTCTATTTAGTGTACTGCAAAGAAGCATTTGTTTCTTCACTAAGAAACAGTCAAATCCCAACGTGGACATTAAAGATAGGAGGATTTTGGAAGTGGTTGTGTTGGAAGACAGACTTTGAGTACCTTAGTTAGAAGGCTTCTGGTGATATAACAGACCTTCAGCAGTGAGGGCTTAACAATAATTTGGCCATGGGGACAAAGAAAAGAACCAATAAAATGATCTTAGCACCTGGCCCATACTTGCCTGTGGAGTGTTTCCAGAGAGGTGGAGGTAAAAACAAGGGTGTTTTCCCAGCTGGAGACAGACCATGGGCTGACTGAACTGACAGCATCCTTGCTTTGGTTTGGAATGTTGGTTTGAGCTCGTGATGCTCCTGTGTAAGTGCAAGGTCTTTGGCTTGTTTAGGCTTTATAACTTCATAAACCAGTTTTTTGATTCTCCAACATCTGGAAAGCTGCTCTGGAGTTTGTTTTCGCCATGATTGATTCATCCTTTTCTATTTGCATTTGGCAGTGTAAATCCAGTGCAAGGTTAAGAGCCCATATCTCCTGGATGGAGCAGGGATGCAGCATGGCATTCACAGCCCCCGTGCTGCAGGTGGCTTTTGGAAACCTGGTTAAAATGGTTTGGCTTTGGCCACTCAGCAGTGCTCAGCTCTGATTCCTGATAGCCAGGACTCACCACTAAGGCCCAAGGCACTATTTTTAAGTGCTTGCTTGCTTCAGCAGTTTTGGGGTTGGTGTTTTGCTTTCCTCACCCCTGGTTATACAACAGTGGTAGTAAAGCTGAAGCTGGGACTCTCTGTTCCAGTGCAAGGATATAACACCAGCTTGGCTGTCACATTTGGGAACACCAGGAGTTTGGGCTAGGACCTGGTGCTTCGGAGCCTCCCAGGGGGCATTAAGCAAGAAGTGTTAACAGTCCCTCAGTGACTGACAGGCCCTTAGTGGGGTTTCCTAATTGGCCCCAGAACATCTGTACATTTCTGCGATGTCCTGGGATTCACTGTGAGTTTATTGTAGCAGATTTAACAAAAAAAAGCTTTCACAGAAAAGTATAAAAGACTTACCTGAAGTTTTCATTTCAATGTCCTGTTCCTACCTCTGGGAAATAAGGAATTTTGAGGCTGTGTGAGCAGTAGGATAGAGGCATTGTAGGTGATGATTAATGAATGCTTGTTTAGACTTGGCTTATACTTAGTTTTGAAACTATTAACATTCTAATCTTTATTTACACAGGTTATTAGTGAACTGAATGGGAAAAACATTGAAGATGTGATTGCTCAGGGTAAGTAGAGTCTCTGAGTGCCTCTTTGATAACTTAGACCTGAGAGCACAGAGCTGCTGCCAGCTCCCTGACTGTCTTCCCTGACTTCCATGCCAGATTGACTAAAATCCAGGTCCATTCTAATTCCCTGCAGGCCAGTGCCAGTACCTGCTGGGTTTCGCTTGTGGACCACATTAAACTGGAGAACTCAAGTACATGTGAGCTTCCTGGTGGTCTGCTCATGCTGTAGTTTTCTGGACACGATTGGAGGAAGGAACTGGCTGTTCCTCAGGGTGCCTGGGAGATGCCCACTTGTATGCCCCAGTGATGCACAACATGAAGAGCAGGCTGTCAGGTGGCACTGGGGTGCAGTTACACCCTCTGCAATGAGTGAAAGCCTCTCCAGTGCACATCTCTTCCAGAGCTCCCCGAGTTCAGCATTTCCTCTGAGACAGGCCTTGAGTGCTGACGTCCATAGAAACTTATGCTCTTACCAAAGATGGAACTTTTAGCATTAACTGACTGGGCCATAAGGCTGAAGTAAAGCAGAGCTGAGGTAGTGTAAAGGTTTCTGATTAGTGAATTTATGGCATGAGGGAACTTGTAGGCATATTTTTACCTAAAAGTTGCCAGGACTGTGCCTGGGCTTGCTGTCCTAAGCAGTCACTAGACGTTCTATGCATGTGGTCTGAAGACCTAAGCGAGCTGTGGTGCGTGTGCTTACAACACACTTACTCTCTCTCTTTTGTTGTAATACTTTAAATAAATTGTTTCCTAGAACATACTGACATGCATATGAAACATGTTTGTTTACTTCGCTAGTTTGTGCTTGAAGTAACAGGGAATTATTTAGAAACTGATTCCCAGAAACTGGAATACAGGCAAACGTACTGTGTACGTGACCCCTGGATGCCAAGGGAGCCTTGGTATGTGCAAGACTGATGCCAGAGAACGAGCTAGCTGTCCAAATGTGAGCATAAATCAGAGGTCTCAAAGGAGATGCAATAGG
This sequence comes from Acanthisitta chloris, assembly GCF_000695815.1. Lineage (NCBI taxonomy): Eukaryota > Metazoa > Chordata > Aves > Passeriformes > Acanthisittidae > Acanthisitta > Acanthisitta chloris. Next base: position 6,478 of record NW_008681636.1, on the reverse strand, counting down.
GGTCATAGGGTGCTGGGGAATTTGCTTCAAATACTGTACTCTTTGCCATAAATACATATTTTCCCTCTCTCCTGTAAATGTGATCCTGTTATGCCTTCAGAATTCCCTAATAAAATAGTAAGTAATAAAAAAAGCAAAGGAGAGGGAAAGCCAGTGCTGCCAAGATGTTACTTTTGAGGTATATCGGCAATTTCTCGGTTGTTACGCTGTGTTCAGAAGACAATCTCTGGGTGTGTAGAATTGGTTTTATATGGTGGGTTTGAGGAAAAAAAATAGCAGATTTTACAGAAGAAAACTTAGCCATATTATGCTGTCAGTGTTCTCTTTGTGATCTTAAACTCTTTGACTGTGCTTCACAGAACAGTTTACACTTGGCGTGGCTGCAGCCTCTCGTTCCTTTCAGCAAGCAGTGACAGGTTCAGCACATGAGACAGGATTTGGTTTTTTCTGCACTCTCATTTCTCTTTGCTTTCACCTTACCTCTGTGTTTGGGATGAGCACATGAGTCCTCTGTTTTGTGTCCCCCTCAGGCAATGGAAAGCTTGCCAGCATGCCAGCTGGAGGAGCTGTGGCAGTCTCTGCTGGAGGGGGCTCTGCTGCTCCTGCTGCAGCTGCTGCCCCTGCTGCCGGTGAGTATGAGTGGAGGGGCAGGGCTACAGGGCAGCTCCTCTTGTCTCTGTTAAAGTCTTAGCAAATGAGTCCAAAATGTTAAGGGTTCTCCACTTTGGCTGTTCACTATGTGATAGAAACATGAACTGAGCAGTTACTTTTTCCTTTGGGCAACCAGAAGCATTATCCATTATAAGATTGGTCTGGCTTAGAACTGAGCATTAAACAGACTTTGTGGTGGTGTTAAGCACATCTCTGGAATAGTAGTATCTGTGTCCCCTCAGTGCTTATATTTGGCTATTGGAAGGGATGAGATGAACCATGGAGGCAGAAATAGCACAAACAGGGAAGCTGAGGACACCAAAACCTGTGTCTGAAAAATCCGTGATGCAAAAAATGTCAATGCTGACCATTTGCTTGTTTTTTTTCTGTTCAGCTGAGGAGAAGAAAGAGGAGAAGAAGGAGGAATCTGAAGAATCTGACGATGACATGGGATTCGGCCTATTTGATTAATTATTTGTTATAGAGAAACTATTAAAATCCCTTCTTGTAAATGGCTGTGCGTTTATTTTTATTACCATACAAGTGTTGCTGGATTCAGTTCTTAAAATAGCTCTGACACAGCTTTGATTTTTATCTGTCAGAAACAGGTGTATGAATTTTCTGGCAAGCTGTGGGACTTGACTCTTAGAGTACTGAGGAAGTGGCTGAGCTTGTGTGAACCTGGATGCTTGTTTTGACACTGCTGTTTCTTTATCAGTATGTGGAAGCTCAGTCTACCTGGTGTCAACCTTCTCCATACTGTTTTGTCATCCCAATTCCTCATGCAAGAGTCCCATCTATTCAGGGATAAAAGGCTTTATTGTTGAGGATGTTTTTTCATTCCAAAACTGAAATGGAGAGCAGGTCTGGATTAGCCCAGAAACACTATAATTTCAGAGCTAATTATAGTAATTATTATTTTTGTCAATATTTAAATGCTGATTTCATCACTGTGTCAAGATTTTGTAGGCACAACAACAGTAAAATGCTCAGCTGTGCTGGGATTTCATGCTACATCTGTGTGCTTAACACAGAATCTGTAACCAAAAAAATAGTGCATCCTGCTCTTCATGGGATGCAGCTCAGTGCAAAATGCCCTTCACGGTGAATGGCTGTTCTGGGGGTAGCTCAGTTGGAAGGACATGAGTTAACTTGAGAATGGTGTTTTTGGAGAACTGACACTGATCTCTTGGATGCCCAGAAGAATGGATCAGCTTGGGAGGGCAGTACATTTGGCTTCATTTACTGTCTTCTAGAAGATGGTTTGGGCAGGTGCCTTACCCTGACTTCTTGTGGAAGTCTTCAGCGGTCACTGTAAGTAGGTAGAGTACAAACTGCACGTGTGACAATCTTCCTGTGCCAAGTCTGCACAGGTGATGTCAAAAAGGTGTCCTGGAGCAGTGTATGCTCTGAAGCTTTCCTGGTAGTTGTTTCAGGGGAATAAAAAACCACTAGCTGATACAGCTATGGTCATTATGAGTCATTGTACTAAGCATGGGAAATACTTCTGAGAGGAGAGGGGTGAAATCCAAGTAGGAAAAACTTATCTCCCTGTGGTGTGCTGAGGGAAAACACCCAATACTTCACAGCAGCCAAGGGAGAGGGTTGAGCCTCAAAATGGCCATGATTTAAGCAACTTGCCCTTGCTGCCCTTCTGTGCCTGCTACAAGAAGTTACAGGATGTAACAGTGCCAATACCTTTCATCTACTTAGCCTCTTAAGCCCTGGCATAGTCATGTGGTAGTAATAAAAACCACTCCATTTTCACTGTAGTTCTCTGTCAGAATCCTACTGGCAGTGGTTTGGCCCTGAGAGGGGTACAGGTATACTCTTGTTTCTTTCAGTGGTGATTTCTCCCTCTCAGGTCACTGAAAAAGAGTGGATGTGGTTTTACTGAGAGGTACCCACCATGCCCTGCCCTGACACTGCCTTGCTTGGGTACTGCAAGAGCAAAGTTGATGTTTTCACAGGGTTTTTCCATGCACAAAGGAATTTGTTTCAATGGCACTGAGCTGTGTGATGAGTTTGCTGTGCCCAGGCCTGTGGGGCGAGACAAGCCTGTGATGCCAGCTGCTGCCTACTGTGATAGAGGGAGGAGCACAAGTACACTTAAACTAACTTCCGTTGTCCCCATGTTTATCTTCTCCCTATGACCTGTTAAAACTTGAGTTATGGACCTGATCCTGGGTATGCGCTTATCACTTTTAAATTCCTTCCAGAAAGTGCTTATTGTCATGAAAACTTCTGTCACTCAGTCTGCTTTGAGAAAAAGGACACCTTGTTTGGTAAACCCTGCAGAGAAGAAACTTTCTGGGGCAGCTCTCAGAGAAAGCACAGAAAACACAGCGCTCGTTACTGTGCCACAGGGAGCCAATGTTTGTAATGTGACCACCTTGTAGGTTTTCCTCCAGAAGGTCAGAGCACAGCTCTGCTCCAAAATGTCACACATGATTTCACACACAGAATTTGCTAAAACCTCTGCATGGTGAACCTTTCTTCTGAATGCAAAATCAAAGCATCCCCTGTCCCTATTTGTGAAACAGTTGTTACCTGATGGCTTTGTATACAAGCAGTGATGTGCCTGGAGGTCTGTTGCAAACTTGTTTGGTGCTCTGGATAGAGTTCCCCACTCTGTTCATAGCTGATTTCAATGAGCTTCAGCTATGAAGGAGTTGGGATCCTGCTCTACTGTAGTCACTGTTGTGAATTTTCAAGCATCACTGGTGCCTTTTCAGACTTAGCAATGATTTCCAAAAGCAAAGGTACTGTTGAGGTGGATCCATTGTATTCCATGATACTCTCAGTGAAAACCAGTGCCCTCAAACACTTGGGCTTGTGGCCTTGTCCATCCTGTGCAGAATCAGTTTTTTTCTGGAATTCTTCATAAAGAAAGGCTCAGAGGCATTGAAGAGAAAGGAAAGGATTATCCTGTGCCTGGAGATTACACTGGTCATTACCAAACTGACAGCAGGGGAGAGTGATTTAGTCATAGGCTTGACACTGAAATGTGTGAGCTTTCCTCACTGGGACACAAATGCTGTGCCATCTCAAATCGGCTCTGACTGAAAATCACTCCTTACACCATGGGGCAGGGAGTGTGACATGACATCTTCACTACTTGGAAAGCAGGGAGAACGTCCTGGACACTGCTGTAAAGCAATAAGCAATGGCTCCCTGGAGCCACTCTCAAATTAACTGGTTTGGCTCTTACTACGAAGGCCCAATTTTGCAAGCTGCTACATGCAGCATGAACTCTGCAGGTTGGACTTACATGGGGCAGAGATTCCTGTAGTAGCTTTCCTAGAAGGAAAATTCAGTCCCAAGACAGCAGGACATAGGGACTGCTCCCTTGCCTCAGGAGATGCTCCTGTGAAGCAAGTCCCAAGTCTTTGCCATGGAATGGCCTGATAGACACAAACATGACAGACAAGAAAAAGACACTGAAGTCAGGCTTTCCAGCGATGTTAAGAACATTGGAGTTGGGTGTCAGTCTGGGCAAGGATGCTAAAGTAACACTCTGAAATCAACAGTGGTTACAGCCTGCCTCTCCTCTTCCCCTGGATTCCCGACAGCTGGCAACAGCCACAGTCTGACTGGAAACAACAGACAGAGATGGTTTGTAGGTTATCATCCCCTACATACCAACTGCTCACCATTCACAAACACAATGACTAGGGATTGCATGCAAAGCTGTCTCAGTGGCACCTCAACTTGTAAGGGCCTGAGTGAACCTGCAGTGTTCCAGCTGGAGTTTGATACCAGTGCCTTGTAAACCTTGCTGACCTGGCTTAATGCCATGGCGTGAGCAACAGCAGAGCCATGGAACTTCTATACTGAGGGGAAGAAGGTTAGTTTTGGGGATTATTTTTGAGCAGAACATGGTTGTTTGCCAGCCTGCTAGTGCCAGTACCCAAGCAGCACTCCACGAGAGATTAGTGTTCACATGGTCCATTTCATCAACCTGTTTCAACAGGACTGCATTAACCTCCTCAAATAAGTAACTTGAGGGCCAAGGCAGAGTGATGTAAACAACTCAGGATAAGATTGCTGTTGGGAAATCAAGTGAAACTAACTCCAGAATTCTCGCAGCATTCTCGTTTCTGTTTTCAAGACATGCTAGGAACATTAAGTTTTATGAAATGCCAAATAAAGAGGTTGGCCTGAGAACAAAGCTGTTTCTTGTGGTAGCAAGTGTTAGGGAGGTATCTGCAAACAAGGTTCAGTGTTCAGTTTTGCCACAGACTTCCACTAAAGTCACAGCCCATTTAACAGTTCTCCTGCAGCACAATCCCTGTTCTGGAAAATGGGAGACACAGTGTTTTCTTTGGGTTTGACTGCATGAAAATACCTTTCCGTGTCATCAGAAGAATAGGGTGAAAGCACTGTGATTGTCTTGGTGCTAAGGGCCTTTAAGAGAGTCGAGGCTCAGCTGTGCCAGCCCTCACCTCTTCAAGTGGAGGAGATGAAGGCTGCAGGGGTTACGTAACCACATCAAATGCAAGGGAGGAAGGAAATTACAAAAGCAGGTGGAGGTATGAAAGGAAGAGAGAGAAGGGTGGGTATGAACAGAGGACTTAAGATAAGCAGGGTTAATTCTTCAGATGCTCCAGGATCAGCTGAGATGTATCAAGGGTAGTTCCTGGCAGACAGGTGAGGCGGTGGGCTCCGGGGCAGGACCTGAAAGAAAGAGAAACCTCTACTGCCCATCTGATGAAAGGAAAGCACAAACAAAGCTCTCTCTGTCTGTAGAGGCTGGACTATGATGCCTAACTTGAACTCCAATATTGGATTTATACAAGGGTTACCTGCTGAATTTGGTTGCTTCAGTCACCTGACTGTGAAGCAGCAGAGTGAGGCATTAAACAGCTGTTCTTGCAACCTGCATAGCCACCCCATGGGGAGGGTATCAGTCTCCCTGGTATCACGTGAGAGGATATTTGGAGTGGAAGAAACAGGAGAGGGGCTAATTGGATGACCTCCGCTAACATAACTGGTGAAATTCCTGTGGGGAGGAAGGCCTGGCTTTGCTTAGTCTGAGAGCTGTTAAGGACAGGTATCACAATATCCCAAAAGTTAAACTTTTGACCAGTTACAAGGAAACTAATCCAAATTGCTTTATGCCAAGATGGATTAAGTAGTTCTTTAAGTATCAATAGAAAGTGCTTTTGCCCTATGTTGATCCCATTAAAGTCTATTTCTGCTTTTTGTTTTGTATCCTCCAAACCTCCCTCCTGCTGATCTTGCTTCTTTGCTTTGAGTTGAGCAGCTGCTCTCTTGCTATGCTGATTGTTTTCATATTCCTGTAAACTTTCATACTCAGCTTTGACTGACTGGAGTCTGTCCTGTTTATGGCAAGGGATCTTTCCAACTTCTGAAGTCTATTTTGACCTCCTAGTAGCACTGGCCTCTCACCCAGTGCTGCTCTGTGGTGAGCTGATATGCCACGGGCTCGTTTGTGCAGAAGCACTACTGAAAATTGCAGTTGCCCTGACCAAAGTTAAGTGTTTTGCTCCGCTTAGAGGCATGTGGAGAAAAAATACTGAGAGAAGGTTAGCAAAGGTAGGCAACCGTGTGTGTTTGGAGTTCCTTTTCCCAATTCTTGCGCTGTAGCAGTGCTGAGCCTCGCCTCCTCCTGGCTCCTCAAGGGGAACAGTTTTCCCTCCGCCTCCTGTTTCTTGCCCATTCCCCGAAAAACAAAGGAAACTCCAAGAACTTGGCGCAAAGGCCTCCGAGAATCCATCGGCACGTTTCTGGGGGGAGGCGAGGCGGGTGGCGGCCCCGGGCAGGGCCGGGGTCACCGGGGGAAGGGTTGGCAGGCGGCGCCGCA
>NW_008681635.1:0-778 GCF_000695815.1 Acanthisitta chloris | reverse complement strand
ACTGGGAGCGACTGGGACGGATTGGGACAGGAACTGAGACCCCAGTAAGAGGGACTGGGAGGGACTGGGACCCCAGTAAGGAGCATTGGGAGGGACTGGGAAGGACTGGGTGACTAGTAAGGGGCACTGGGAGCGACTGGGACGGATTGGGACAGGAACTGAGACCCCAGTAAGAGGGACTGGGAGGGACTGGGACCCCAGTAAGGAGCATTGGGAGGGACTGGGAAGGACTGGGTGACTAGTAAGGGGCACTGGGAGCGACTGGGACGGATTGGGACAGGAACTGAGACCCCAGTAAGAGGGACTGGGAGGGACTGGGACCCCAGTAAGGAGCATTGGGAGGGACTGGGAAGGACTGGGTGACTAGTAAGGGGCACTGGGAGCGACTGGGACGGATTGGGACAGGAACTGAGACCCCAGTAAGAGGGACTGGGAGGGACTGGGACCCCAGTAAGGAGCATTGGGAGGGACTGGGAAGGACTGGGTGACTAGTAAGGGGCACTGGGAGCGACTGGGACGGATTGGGACAGGAACTGAGACCCCAGTAAGAGGGACTGGGAGGGACTGGGACCCCAGTAAGGGGCACTGGGAGGGACTGGGAGGGGTTGGGGTGACCCCACGGTCTCCGTAGGCGAATGGAACTCTTCGTCTATGGATTCCCTTCGGATGTGTCGGCACTCAGAGTAGGTCATGACCTTTTTAGCTCCTCCCACTCCAATATGGCTCCTCCCACACCTGGATCCCTTTCCCAAGATCCAATATGGCCACCAAGCCCCTC
>NW_008681634.1:0-326 GCF_000695815.1 Acanthisitta chloris | reverse complement strand
AATGCCACTTGGGTCCAGCCTCCAGCAGCAAGTCTCCCCCTGGGAAAACACTCCCCATCAGCTAGGAACACCATCCTCCCACCATTACTGCCTGCGTGTGATCATAAAACACAACTAATCAAACACCCCCCGAATATCAGGCTGAAAACAGGGTGGGCAGGGGATGCTCCTGCGCCCAGGGAACCAGACTGCAGCATGCACACGGCGGGTCGGGCAGGCTCGGCACGCGTGCCTGCACATGTGCTGGCTCCACACGCTGCTGTGTGCTCTGCACATGCCCCAGAGCCATGAAGCCCCGGGAGCAGCAGGGGAGCGGGGCCGGGAGG
>NW_008681633.1:603-3320 GCF_000695815.1 Acanthisitta chloris | reverse complement strand
CTGCTTGCCGTCGGCAGGCAGGTTTGCAAACCCTGAGTAGCGGAGCCCTGAAGCCCTAGCGTCCTCTCTCTGCTGTCCCTTTTAGGAGGAGTGGCCACCTATCCCTGGGGGTGGGTCAGGTCTGCCCATCCCTGATGCTGGAAAACCCACAAGCTCTCTGTTCCCTCCCCTGAAGAGCTGGCACCAAGCACAACCCGGCAAGCATCTGCTCTCCAAAATGCGTTTCCTCCCAGCAGAGCCCCCGGCCTGAGCCCGCGTGGAGCAGGACTCTGGGGAGCCATGCCGAAGGCAGCCAGCTCCTGCCACTCCTCCTCCGGCCTCTCGCTCACATTTCATGGGGCTGTGACCCCTGTGAGCTCACATCGCAGTGAGCCCTACAGTGGGGTGGCCAGCAACCCGAACCTGGCGGCTGGGGTTTCAAAGTCAGGGCAGGGCAACTGTGCTCATGTGGTCACCTCCTCGTCTGCGTCGTGCCCCAGCAGAGCCGTCCCCAGGGCAGACGGGTGCCTCCCTGCAAGCCGAGGGGATGTGGGGGCTCTGGCCAAGCCGGGCTGCTCTCCCCGCCCAGCAGCCCTCTCTCCCTCTCCCTGACAGCTCTTGCCCTGCTGTGCTGGAGGCTGTCGCCATGACGCTCACCAAAGGTTCCTTCACCTACTCCAACGGCGAGGAGTACCGCGGCGAGTGGAAGGAAGGTGAGATGGCGCAGGAGCGGGACAATGCTGCCGGTCCTGCAGGACAAGCAGTCCCTGCATCCCTGCCTGGCTCCGTGCTGGGGCAGGTCCTGCCTCTGTCCAATGCTGCCCATTTCTGCCCTCACCTAGGTCGCAGGCATGGCATCGGGCAACTGACATTTGCCGATGGCACTGCTTACATGGGGCACTTTGAGAACGGGCTCTTCCATGGCTGCGGTGTGCTCACCTTCTCCGACGGCTCCAGGTGAGCATGGCACTCCTGCATACACCTCCCCGGGCATCCCCAGCTGCCACGGGGGAGCTGTTGCCTCAGGAGCTCCTCCCACACAGGTACGAGGGGGAGTTTGTGCAGGGCAAGTTCAATGGTGTCGGCGTCTTCACCCGTTGCGACAACATGACGTTTGAAGGCGAGTTCAAAGGCGGGCGAGTGTATGGCTTCGGTGAGTGCCCAGTGACATGCTGGAGGCATCTGCAGCCCTGCACAGCCCCAGCTCAGCACAGACCCTTCCAGCATCTCCTGCTTTGTTCCTCCATCCCCAGCCCTATCCCCGATGGGTGCTGCTCCCTGCCACTTCACTCCCAGCCCTTCCCTCCCATCCGTCCTCAGGTCTCCTGACCTTCCCCGATGGCTCCCATGGGGTGCCCCGCAACGAGGGCTTCTTTCTGCTAGGGCGGGAGAAGTGCACAGCCATCATCCAGAGGGCCCAGGGTGCCTCCAAGTCTGCCCACAACCTGACAGCATGATGGCGCCCGTGTCCCCTCCTGCCGGAGCAGCGACCCCCCTACTTGGGTACTGGCTGGCCCTGCTGGCCCTGGAGCAGGGATGTGGCGCTGCTGGGTGCCTCCCTGCTCTTCATCCCCATCAAGCATCCTCCTGCCAAATTCCTGCCACTGGAGGGGGTGGGATCCTCTGCTCTCCACCCAAGTGCCCTGGGGCAGCTGTGGTGCCTTCTCTTTCTGGCTATAGCCCTGGCACCTGCCAGAGCAGTAGGAGGACAGGGTGGCTGGGGCTTGGCCCTTCTGCCCCCAGGAAGGCTGTGGACCACCAGGACAGCTAGTCTGCTGCAGAGAATGGAGCAGGGGGTTAGGGGTTGGTCCCTAACCCCACTGCCAGGGTGCCTTGGCTGGGAGCTGCTGGCTGGACCACATGCCCCCAGAGGGACAGCTCCTGACTTGCTTTGTTGCCCTGGTCTGGAAGCAGGATGTACACCCTGGGCACTCTGTGACCTGCACCCTCAACTCTGGGTGTCTGACCATCTCCCTGTATGCCCATGGCAGGGTGATATGGTGTTCCTGAAGAATCCAGCCTGCTCTCAGGGCCAGCCAATGTGCTGTGTCCCCCTCATCCCTGTGCCAATCCACCCTACCCACTGCCTTGGGTACATCAGCAAGCAGCATCCCCACCAAGGGGGACCAGGGGATGCTCAGCCTGGTGCATGTCTGCTGCACAGTGGAGGAGGGCAGAAGTGATGGTGGGCAAGGAGCAGGGTCAGCTGGAGCCTGGGATGAGGGTCATGAGCAGGCCTGCATGGAGTGCCAGGGCTGGAGCAGTGGGCCTGGGCAGGGCGGGAGGAGATAGAGGCGTGACGAAGGGGCAGGCAAGGGGCACAGAGCTCCCCATCTTGCCTGCTATGTGCATCCTTCATCTCCCTGCTGCATGCTCACCTTCACCCCCGGTGCGATTTGGCTGGCTGTGGCTCAGGGGTCCTGGCAGCCCTCACAGCCCATTGCAGGGCTGCAGGGGCTGTTCCCTCCCTGCTGGTCTCTACCGCACCGGTCCTGTGCCTTGCCATTCCCCTGCCTTGTGCTGCTGCCTGCACAGGCCTCAGCTGAGTAAACCATATTGCCAAACGCCTGCGCCATGTCCTTTTTGCTGGGAGCAGGGACAGGAGGGGGGGCTTACACAGGCAGGACTGCAGACACAGACACCAGGTTTATTCATGGCACAGGGATCCATCCACCCCTTACCAAGTGAGGACAGCAGGACCCTGGGGGCTGGCAGGGATGCAGGCTGGCCTGGGAGTA
>NW_008681633.1:0-554 GCF_000695815.1 Acanthisitta chloris | reverse complement strand
GTGGGATGAGCAGCTTTCTCCTGGCCACGTGCCAGTGTCCCCATTATGTCCCCAGCTCCTGGGATCCCTGGCCTCTGTGCCTTCCCAGTGTGGGAAAGAGGCAGATGAGGGACCATTCACAACCAGGCATTGGTGCTGAAGGTGTCCCTCAGCTCTTCAACCTGGGCAGGGCTCAGCGGGGCCAGGGGTGCACGGCAGGGACCCCCATAGTAGCCAAACCACTCCATGGCCTTCTTCAGCCCCGGGATCCCAAACCGGCGGGTGACCTGTGGGAGGGAGGTTGCAGGGGCTTGCTGGTTCCCAAGTTCAGCATGCTCTGTGGGCTCTGTTTTGCAGCCCCTGCTCCTTGCTTGCTGTCCATCACTCCTGCCCTCCCCACACAGGACTGCAGAGCTAGGCAGGGTGTGGTGTGGCTGCTGCACCCCATGGAGTGCCCAGAGTGGGGTGGGGATGCAGAGCACAGTCATGCAGGTCAGTGGCCCTGTGGCACAGTGGCCTCTGCAGCAGGGACAGGCCACTCCACCACAAGCTGGGGGCACCCAGGGAGGAGTAGC
>NW_008681632.1:54014-61503 GCF_000695815.1 Acanthisitta chloris | reverse complement strand
ATGGTAAGTTTCTCATCCACTGTCACTTTCAAGTCTTCCTCCTCTTTGCTGGTCTTCCCCACTTGTAGGTGAGGGCTGAGCTCACCCTGCAGCTCATGGTAAGTTTCTCATCCACTGTCACTTTCAAGTCTTTCTCCTCGTTGCTGGTCTTCCCCACCCAACTTGTAGGTGCCTGGCATTGCCATGGCCCAGATGTAGGACCTTGCACTTCATTTTGTTGAACAAAATCTTTACTGTCACTCCGCTCCTCCAAAACTAACATTTTCTCCACAAATGCAGCTTTGGGCTAGATAGCAGGCACTTCTTTTCATGGGTTAATGGCTCATTCCCTGCTCTGCAACCTACTTTGCAGAAGGTTAGAAATGAGGTCACAGAAGTAGGAAGTATTGGGTAGCAACTGGTATTTTAACATCATCATGGGACAGATGCTTAATTCCCATGAAAGACAGCCTGAGATGACTCAAAGCTCTTTGAGACAGAAAAATTGCCATTTGGAGGTAAAGAGAAGAGACCTCTGATGCTGTTGGCAGTATAAGGAGACTGTCTGGGCTGGGAAATACGGTTAAATGTCTCAAGATCTTTTCTGCTTCTGAGTGTTCCCCAGCCTGGATATAAGCCACCATGGCAACCTTGCTAGAAAGATACTGTTGGAAGGGCTGAGCTGCAGAGAGGGCTGCAGTCTTGTAAGAGGAGAGTCAATGCCATGTTGCTTATGGGAGAAGGAAATGGAGCACTGACAATGGGATTAGGGAATTATAGCCTGACTGGAGGCCAAATGGGTAACCCTGTGAGACAAAGGCAATTACACACTTACACAGATCACAGAAGATGGGAAGAAGATTCTTGAAACAAGGCAACAACAACTGAAAGACAAACACTGCAATAAAACTTTTTCAAAAATACTTGATAAATTTCAGCGTACAAATCCTGTTGACTTTTAGTTGGAAGTCAGTTTGAGTGGTTTCAGCACTCTAACTACAATAGCTATTCTTGCTGACTTTTATGTGTCCAAAACTTATTCAATGTTTGTGTGACAAAGCTTAAAATAGAAATAGGGATTTAGCTTGTCCACACATCAGCTTTGCATTACAACTTGATTTTGTTAGAGACATATTTGTGAATAAAGATGTTGTACCAAAAGATTAGAACACTCATTTTCAAATGCAGTGCCCTAATTTAAAGAAGACACTGTTATTTTTTTTTTCATGTAGCTATTGCTTCTTGATTTAGAATTAGTGAAACATGGGCTGGTTACTTTAACCCAGATGGTTTGTTCCCCACCCATAAAGATTGGTTACTTCAGCACAGATGTCTCTTTTTCTTCCATAAGGCATATTAGAAGGAAAACAAAGATTCACATTTAAGCAATAAATAATAGCAACTACCACCCCTATTGGCTTAGATATGTCCAAATCCAAAACCACAGCTCAAGATTACTTTAAAGTGTGGAGGACTGCAGATTATAATTCTTTCATTTTGCTTTCTTTTTAAAAGATTTGACTTTGTTGACATTTTTTGCACTGTTTCAATTGATCTTTATTGAAAAAGAATAAGGATGGAGCAGACTGACAATTTTATTTGACAGATGATTAATAACTTTGCTTAGATCTGGCCTGAAGTGTAACCACAAAGTGTTTGATAAGGAATGGATAAAATGTGGTTTGCAGGCCGTTTAAAGTTTAAGGGATATAAAATGGATGAATAGCAATCTTAAAAATGCAAGGTAGAGAACTATGAGGTTGGGTTAGCACTGTCCTAGTGCCCTTTCATCCTAGGGTTATTCCAACTTCTCTTCTGATTGCTCTTTCCTCATGGTGGACGAGTTTCCCTTAGTACATGTTCAGTAACATCTATTTATGAACAGATATCTCCCTTTGTGCATAGGATAGTGGCTCAGCCTCATTTTTCAAAGTCTCTAGGCTAGTCTCAAAGCACCATGTCTATGTCTGAGCTCAGCACAGGCCTTATGTGGCCTATTTAGGGTCCTTTGGGCCAGCCTGCTTTCCCTTGCCATAACGAAGCTGTTCTCCCATTTCCTGTCTAGCACCATACTGTAATGGTTTCCTTGCAACTGAAACTCCCCTAAGGTTTCAGCTCTTTGCTTTTCTGAAAAAGGAAGGTGATCTGGCCCAAACTAAGCTTGAGTGCAATTATAAACAAAATTCTTTTATGATAACAATTTTTCTCAGTCTTTTTAACCCAGTCCAAATTTTGCTACTGCAGGGAAAAGTTGGTTGTCAAGATTTATATTATGTTTATTTAATTAGTAATTTCTGTAAAAGAAAAATTAATTCTGTTACTTGCGGTGACGTGTCATGCCAGGAATAACATTTAGCATTTATGGCTTAACACAATACACCATTTTTAAAAGACCTTTTCCTAAAATTTAATTTTAGATTTGGGACTATGGAGCATTGAACTTACCTTCAGGAGGATATTTTGAATAAAAATAGCAAGAAACTGCTTTACTAGAATATCAACCATGCTTGACTTATATTAACCATATGAAAAAAAACGTATGAGGCATATAAAATTCACATAAGAACTACAGTTAAGCCCATTCATATTTTTCTTTTAAAATGTATGTCCAAATTTTAAAAGTCCATATGTTATTCTTCTTAAGATCCAAATATATTTTTGGAGACTGAGTTCCTACTGTTTGCAATCATGAACAACTCATGTATGGCATGGGAAAAAAACCTCAACTGTTGGCCAAAGGGAGAGTGAAAAATAATTTTATTACAAGATATCCTCTGTGCTAGAACTAAGTTTTTTCCCCTTCCTGGATGGAGAAAGAAGAATTTCAGGGATGCCTCCTCACCTTCATGGTCTGCTCTCTTGCCCTGCACCCTGGAGGTTGCCCCAGGGCAAACCACATATGACCTAGCACAGCCTAAGGTTGAGGAAGCTGCTCCAAGTAGCTGCTTTCTCCCTGAGCCCCAGAGAGCAAGGTCTGACCAGAGTCAAAGACAAGGCTCCTTGTGACCTCACTGGGTGTTGGATGCTGCCCAAGCCATCGGTCCAGGACATGCTGCCTGGTAGAGCCCGTTGAAACTGGGGACAGCACACATAAATGGTCTGATACTGGTCCAACAGCCCCTTACAGCAGAGTGTACTGGCACCCCAGGATATACTCTGCCTTGTTAGCTGTCCTGTATTGTCTTCTGTAAATACATTGAGTAATGCAAAAAGCATTTACTAATGAGGCTTAAAATTTTCCTTCAAATGATAGTCTGGCTATTTACATGCTTGTGGTTTACTGCCATTATAGGCACTATTTTTTGGCCTATACCCTTCATTCATGCACTCTGGGAAACATGGTCCTTTGAGAGAGCTGTGGGCAATTTTGTTCCCTCTGTTTTAGGAGAATGCTTCACTAGCTGTATGCCAGTTGTCTTTGAAATGCTGGTTTAACTGTCTGAGCAGTCAGAAGGATTTTTAGAGCAGGGGCCTCTAACACTGGCACGTGCATCTTGTGTGAAGCTGAGGGTGAACATGATGCCTAAAGACAGACTGTTTTAGACCTCGGTGTTCGGTGCCATACTCCAAAAAGTCAGAGGTTACATTTCAAGGAATGGCTCTGCTCCTTGAGTTGCCAATCCCTGGTGATAGGAAGTCTGCTTGGAGCAAGGTCACAGCAGCACAAACCACCTGGCCATCTCCCGGTGCCAGGGGCTGGGAGCCAGGCAAGCCTGTGCCAAAAGTGCAGGAGGCAGGAGAGGAGCAGGAGGGAGAGGCCCAGCTGCAGCCCTGCCCCTGGACAGGCTCCACTGGCAGCAGCCCTGGGGAGCCAGGATGAAGTTTGCAGAGCTGCCTTTCCCCTTCACCAGACTCCCTGCAAGAGGCTGAGGACATAAGGGCTGCAGCTGCCTGCATGGGTGAACGTACTCTCTCCAGGAGTCTGGCTGCAGCAAGGCATCTAACATGACATAAGCACAGGCTTAAGTTCTTAAGGATTAAAGCAAAAGTTAGTTAAGATTCTCAAAACAGCAGCAGTGGATGGAGATAACAGCTGCCTGAACCTGCTGTGACATGACACAACTGGTTGGGAGGTGCTGAAGAAGGAGCAGAAGGGATTGACTTCCAGCCTGCCTAGAGGTGACCATCAGCCAACCCAAGGGTAGCACATCCTCCTTAGTATTTTGGGGACCAAGCTGTGACCTAACACAGGAGCTGTTTCTGCAGAGTTCACACCTGCTGCTTCTCCTTGTTTTGCTTCTGCTTTTTTCCTGGTTCACAAGAAGGTAGAAGGACTTTACACTCTATGGCAAATAATACAAATGGAGTGTAAATATTGGAAGAATCAGCTTTGATCGTATCAAATGCAGGTTAGCTTAGAAATAACTAGAGTTCAAACATTTATCTTATCTCCATACCTCATTTTCATTGGTACATTGTTGCCAAATCTTAATTTTTTCATCTGAAATGGTAATGGACATTCAGAGTGATACAACTAGGTAAATTTCATACAAAGCCAAGTGCCAGAAGAAATTGCCAAAGGAGTCACTCTTCAGAAAACATAGTTGTAAAATATTGGCTTCCAGCTCATGAGAGAACTGTAAGAAGCATGCATGGCTTTATTTAAGAAAAAGTGTCCTCAAGGAACTTTAACTTTCATTTAAGATCTGGAAATCTGTGTATCTGTAAGAAGCTATATGTAAAATACATTTTACTCTTTGAAGCAGAAGGCTTGTAAGGGACTTAATTAATTCTGGTTTTAACATGGATGATGATATCCATACAATAATTTCATGTACTTCAGGTGATGTACTTTATTTAGGAACCTTTCAGTTTATGTGAGTCAAGATAGTCCTATAGATGTGCTGATACAACTCTGCTGAGATACCACATGCAAACTGCATTTTTCATAACTTCGAATATTTATTTGAAGTTTTCATTTCAAGAGATTTAGGTAGAGTCATTCTGCCTGATGAATATAGTTCTGGTTGGTTTTTTTTCTCCTGATGTAAAAGGGTTTGCTTCCCCCATCTGGCCATGTATCCATTGTATCAATTTCTGCAGCTCCTTTGCTCCAAAAAAAGCACAAGGACTCATGTGGTTGAAGTAATCTGACTCCCAACCATCTATTGGCATAGCTTTAGTCACCCAAATACAAACCTACCCCATATTTTTCCATGTTCAATCCCCAAACCTAGATTTTGCTGCCTGTCCTTTCCTAAAGGCTTTCCCAGTTTAGACCTACAATTCTCTTTTCTGCATTATTTCCCCATGGTTCTGCTACCTGTAGTCTTTTCCATGACCCCATGGATCTCTTGCCTTCCCCAGACTGAAATATCTCCCACAGCTCTTCTTAAGTGGCCAGTGAAAATCATGAGGTACATCTGAGCACCAGTCCTACCCTCAACATTTGTACCTTGGTATCTAAATGATCTTTAAACAAAGGTTTTCAGAAGAACTATAAAAGAATCTAAGAGGAAAGCAACAAATAAATATATTTAGAGTTAATATCTCCAAGAAAAACATCTCTTTGTTCCTTTGAGTGACCAAAGGCAAATGCACATGTTCAGAACATGCTACAGACTAATGCCCACAGCTGACAAAATGAACTTTCTATTCAGCATCATTGATAGCAGATGTAAAACAATGTATTGGTAGGACTAATATAGCACTTTTGGTTTTATTGGACAGCTGATAACATTTTAAAATTGCTTTTCCTTTAGATATATATTGCAGCATTTAGTCTGCACGTATCTTCAAATTTGAGAAGCTTCGGAATGCAACTCTTATCTTGAGAAGAATTTTCTCACAGGGAGTTCACTTGTGGGACTTCACTTCCTTGGAACAGGTTTCTAATTAGTAACAAAATTAATATTTAAAAAAGATTCAGAAAAAATAAATGCACTGGAGTGTGCAAGAGTATTAAATACAAGTAGTGTAAGACAGTGCTGATCAAAATGCTGCTGGTGTGCTGGTTATGCCAGTTCCCATGGGTTTGGGAACATGGCCAGGCAATACCCTGTCCCCATGGGGAGAGAAAGAGCTGCACACTATCCTCTTGCTCAGAAAAAAAGACGAAGGGATCTGCTGACTCTTCAGTGAAGTCTGTGGTTTGGGCTCCCAGATAAGCCATGGAGAAAGGCTGTAGTCCCCAAGTCCTAGCAGAAGGCCTAAGACTGCACATGAGGATGATTTCTTGTCATCTTGCTGGATGCATATGAGAAATCTAACCCTAGGGTTCAGTCTGAATCAGTGAGGATTGAGAGACTGTGGGAGTGTTCAGAATATTTAAAAGAAATATTCTGTTACTGCAATTCATCTTTTGCTTCATGGAGTGTGTGTGTGGCCACACACATGCATCTCATCTAGAAGAGACATGTTTGTGTACTTTGTGACTGTGAACATCTTTGCACAGTGAAACAGTTGTGCTCCTTATTTACTGCCCTTATATACTGCCCTTCTGTATGCTTCAGCAATTTTTCAGTAGTCAAGACAGAAATGCAATTTTGAACTTTCCCAGGGTAGCAGTAACCTCCCCTCTTCACTTTCTGTAATATGTTCAATATGTTTCTTGATGATCTCACACATGATGCATCACAGAGTATGTATCACTGTTCAGTATCCATCCCCTTCCACATGGTACCTCTCCTTGGGCAGGAGAGATGAGCTCAGTACACTAACCACACAGGGAGTTCAAACTGTTTAATGGATGTCACAGGAAAACAGTGTAGGTGAAAGCCTCCCACACTTCTCACGATTAAAGAGAACATGAATGGAAAAGAATCTTCTTTGACAGGTTCAGTTTTCTGAAGTGTGGGTGAAACTCTAAACAAGATCTCTCACATCCACGGGCAATGCTCCATATGCAGATCTGACATTCCTAATGCAGCAGTCAATGATTTATTGATTAAATACCACATTGGAATTTATTGATAAAATAGAAGGAATATTTACTAGTTTTTCCCCTGAATTTCTAACTTCTGCTTCTGGCAACAAATCTAGCTTAGATCCACTGAACTTTTCTTTCTGTATTGTTATGGATGCAAAGAATGTTGATTTTGGTGGGGTGTTGTGATATAGCCATCTGTTTGCCAAGCATGATTACTTTGAATTCATTTCCAATAAAGTCCAGAAAAGCCACCAAAAACTAGTCACTTTTAGATGTTACAGACTGCTTAGACTGGAGATATTTTAAAAGAACATAATTTTCAAGGTGTTCTCCAGTTGCTTTCCAAGCAGATGGCCCTGTGACATTTGGCCATCACAAAAAAAAAAAAAGCATCATTTTGAATGGCCTCCTTGCACCATCTACAGGATTTGGTAGAACATTTTGGAGGTCATGATTTTAAAAACAGAAAAAATGTCTTTACCTCAGAAGCACTGCCAAGACAGGCAGCAAGCAGATCAAAAAGGTCCCTGTCCTAGTTGGGAGGTTGGGTGCAGTGAGAAGGAAATTTGTATATATGAAAGAGTGACAAGTCACAAGTGCCCATCTTCTGTAGTCTGTAGCAAGAGGGATGAGCCTGACTCT
>NW_008681632.1:52428-53991 GCF_000695815.1 Acanthisitta chloris | reverse complement strand
GGAAAGATACCAAAGAGAGCAATAACTCTATACACCTTAGAAAATGAACTGCATGGCTGTTAGGCACTTTCTCCAAGACAAAACACTGGGAGTAATTTGACCCTGTGATTTGACAAAAAATTTGGACCATCACAGAGCCATTTCCTTTTCTATCTTCATTTTACAAATGCTCCATATTGCTTTTCCTATCTTTAAAAAGTAATTTATTTTTTTTCCCCAGCAAGTACTGTCAATTTGTATTTTATGTCATTCTTCTACAGTGAGGGAGGTGCATCTTTTCAGTGTTTAGCAAAGCAAAAGAACCTATGGAAGATGTAGGGTAATATAAAACTCTACAGCATATCCTGCTTCACCAGGGAAAGGAAGCTTGTCACTTTACTCAATAAAAGACATAGAAATACCATGGGATTTAATCCCCCCCCTCCAATTGGGCCCCAAATGTTCTCATGCTATACTTGTAATGTGCATTACTAGCTGATTAGAAGTGACATCAATTAGTCACATGTCTGTGTTTCTGATGGAAATAAAAATGAGCTTCTGTACACAAAAATCTCAAATTCATCTCTACATTGCCTAGGGACTTTTTCTCCCTCAATATCAGTTATCGGTTTAATATAATATTGTTGACTTAACAATGATATATTTCAGGCTGAAGGCAGAAATGCATTTTGCATTAATAAATTGTTTTGAGATGGGCTTAAAGAATATTTCATTATATAAGAGAGGCAGCTATAAAACCTATTTGGTGGTCATTCAATCACTGCTACCTGTGGCCTATTTATGTGGATGGCATTCATCAGTGTGGCAGGAAATATTAAACAAGTGCTAGACAGTTATTAGCTCTCCTCAAGCAGACGTCCTCATACCTTCTATTCTTATACCATGGGAAAAATTCACTTGGTATTTTCTTTCTTGCAACTGTTCTGCTGTTCATAATTTGATGGAAAATTGATTAATCACACATTTAACTCAATGCAAGATCTTCTGCACTGTAATAAATTATGGCCATTAATCAATAAGTACAAAGTAATTCCAGGAGTCTGGAGACATGCTGGTTTCTAATAGAAAAACTTGTGCTTAGGCCTTCTTGCCAGTGACCACTTCATCTGAGGTATTTTGCACCTGCCTCAATCCAATTAGATGACATAATTAATGAATCTCGGTGCACTTGATAATTTGTTATACAAAAGAAAGAATGTTTTGGCACATCTATTAAGTCCTGATGTACAAATCTCTGCAAAGGGGGGAATGCTAGGAACACAAGAGGAGAACCTACCACCTCCACTACAGCAGAAGAAATGTCTGTTTATTCCAGAGCACTGAGTATGCAAATTCCACTGAACTTTAAGATCTGCATGTTTCCTACTCCCATGTTTAAAGTGCAGAAGTCTTCCATGCCATCTTGCTTCTTTTATGACAAATTAAATGGTATGATTAGAGCAAGTATTCAGGAAGTGCTGTTTCCCAGGCAATCTAATCAATGTGTCCTTGGTTATGTATCAGTTACAGTTTTACATATCACAATCCATTTGCACCTGTTATGTCCAGCTCACATATAGGCAC
>NW_008681632.1:0-52417 GCF_000695815.1 Acanthisitta chloris | reverse complement strand
AGAGTGTGAAGATAAAAAGAACCAGCCTGCTGCTAATTCTGTCACTAGGAGACGCCATGAGCAGATTTTATTTAGAGACTTTGAAAAACAATTAGCTGAGGATTATAGGACTAAAAGGCCTTTACTAGCTGTACCTGGAAAATACTTTGCCCATTTAATGCCTTCTAAGCTGTCATTGTGCTTGAACTTCAGTCCCAGTGATTAATGAAAAGCTGCAGGGCACAGCTAGAAGCTAAAGTCTCAATTATGGAAAAGCAGTAACTAGTTTAATGTGCTGATGCTTTTATACTTAAACTGACAGCTGTGAAAAATGGCAATATTTCCAATCATGCTTTAATAATTTATCATTAATTTATTGGCATGTCCAACACACTTTACTCCTACTGTTCTTTTTCTCCTTTTAGGCTCATGGCATTTCAATACTGAAGAGCAAAATCTGTTGCAAATCTCTAAGGACGAACCTCCTTATGGTGCCTGAGTGATTACTGTTTGCAGGCAGTCAGTATTATCAAGTAGTCCACAGTTTATTGGTGTAGCTACAGCATGAACATTTTTGTGGGCTATAATATGTGAACATGTTTCATTAGTTGCTGCTAAATTGCTCTAACTCCATCCACTTCAGTGGAGTTAGAGCAACTGAGAACATAGATGGCTTTGTGGGGCTGGGGGCAGTCAGCCTCACGCAGGCAGTTTTCGTTTGTCAGCCCAGCAAGATCCCTGGATGGAGAACAGGAGCTGTCTAAGTGCTCTAAATCAAAAATTAAATTTGGAAAGTGTCCCTTTTGAAGAACGCAGGCAGAGTCTCACCTGCTATGATATCTGTGGAAACTTTATTATGTTTAATACTGAACAATTGAATCGGTGCAGCTAAGTCAATTTAAAGCAGCTGAAGATCTACAGCCCATTTAGTTTTGAAATGTTTTGAATTTTTTCTTTGCTGTTTTGGTGCTCCCTGCTTACTCAGTTTCTCCTGACATGGTGTATGAATAAAGGCAGAGGAACAAAGTCAAATATTAAAACCTTGTTTCAGTATAATTCCCATGCTGAATTTAGTTTGTAATGGTTCATGGCTGTTCCCAGGTCTACTGTGGGCTGAACCAACATTGACAAAGATCAACAATTATGGATTTCAGAGTTCATTACAGTTTTCTAGTGTGTTTTTTTCTTTCTCAGAGTTCATTACAGTTTTCTAGTGTGGTTTTTTTCTTTTTTTTTTGATAAAAAGTTAATCCTATTTTAATTTTCATCTAATATTACTGTAACTTACAAAATCTTAGTCATCCAAGCATGACTGTCTCTGAATACTTTATTTTGCACAAAACCTCAGTCTTATTTACAGTTTTGCATACATTTCTCTTGTGTAATGGCTGACACTGGGTGAAACTTGCTGCAAATTTTTATTGGCCCTGATGACTCCTGAGCTTTTTTTCAAAGTTCATGTAGCCCTAAATGGTAGTTGATTTCTTCTTGACAGCCTGGCTATGCTGATGGTTGTCAATTCCTACACTGAAAAGCAGCCCGACCAAACAGTGGGGAAAGTTATTCTGAACTGTTTGATGTAAACTATTACAAAATTGCTGTCTGGCTGTCGTTCATGAACAGACTGAATAGGAGAGACATGGCTATGAGAGAATATTAATACCAATTGATGTAATGCTCTAACAAGTATAACATATTATATTGCTGGACCGTTCACAAAAAGCTGCAGTGTGTCCAATTTGGACTGATGTGATGGAAAAGACCTGTCAAGTGGTTTGTTCCATAGGTTGAGAATTTGCTGTTTCATATAAAAAAAAAAACAAAAAAGGAAATTTTTTGAGTTTGTATTTGCTTTGTGGATTTTTTGTTTGACATTTTGATCATTTTGATCATTCTTTTCCATGCAGACAGAGTTTATACTAATTAGTTAACAGTTCAATTATTATCAAAGGGAGTTTTGAATGAAAAGGAACCAAGTTCCCAACCCTGCTCTAACTACATGTTTGAACACCAAGTGTGGCACTTCATTAGGAATCCTGGAAATGGGCTAAGGAAAGTGAGTCATTAGTAATACTAATGTCTACTACTGTTCCTTAAAGGCATTTAATATCTCTTTTGGGAATTACTACCTGGAAAAGAAGGCTTATTCTAATCCATATTAACTGTCATGCTGTAGAACTAATATTGTCTTTTAGCAACATGTGAGAGAGTGGAGAAATGCAAGACAACATATACAAGTGACTGGGATGCAAAAGGTATGTCTAGGTTTGTGAGGTTCATGTCTGGCTATTGCTGGATGTAGAGCAGTCACCAGCAATCACTCTATTACCACTGCTACCCTCTATTTTTCAGACTCCTGGTTGGAGGCTTGATTACATAAATTTGGAGGATGTATGCAAACCAATTCCAGCTACTAATTGAAGGAACTCTACTAATCAGAAAAGGCTATGGAACAAATAACAATTGGCAACAAGTATAGGGTCATTTTCTGTATGGAAGATCCTTTGTAAAGTGATTTCTAACTTGAACAAATTTATCTTTAGATATATTGGGTTGGAGACAAACTTTGAAAAACATTATTCAAGTTGCACATCTAAGAATATATTATATTTTCCTTAAAAGCACAACTTCTGGAGCTATGTGATTATCTAAGAGTCTTAGTTTCCATTAGGAAAAATAAAAATTAAATATCAGTGCTTCTTGACTGAGAAGTCTTGAAAATATGTTTCTCAAAGGCCCAACTTGAAAAGGCAAAAAAAATATCAGCTTTCTCCAAAGATTCAATGTCTATTGGGAATGACAGAGATTTTTGAATTTTCAAAGTTAGCAATACTTTGGCACAGATATACATATAGGTGCTACCATAGATTAGATTATTCTTTTTGGTGCAACTGATTGCAAAGTTTGCAAGATCCTGCTCCTGGATCTAGTCTTTCTATAGCACTTTTTGGTTCAAGTCTTTGCTGAGACAATCGTTTAATACAAGGAGAAATCAGTTTTGCAAGACATCTCTTTAAGGTACCTATTCAGAGACAGTCAATGCTTTCTTAAACTGATTTTTAAATAGAGAGATGTACAATTGAGTAGACATTGATTATCTAGTGATTGGCTGAACATCTCAGACCTCCTCTCTCTGAGAACAAGGCTGGTAGGTAGCTGCTGGAGGACCATATCTCAGCATCCTATTTGTGGGATGGATGGCTGTAATGGACCTTGATCCCATGGTACTTCCAGTAGGAGGAAGTACCTCCTTAAGTACCTCCATAAGGTCCAGATGAAACTACTATTTCTGTTACAGCAACCTTCTGCATGCTAATGTGTGTAGGTCTACAAGAATGCATGTGTACATTTTTCATTTCAGGAAAACATCTCACATACGTGCTATTCCATGTATTTGCATTAGTCTTTGAGTAGTAAAATTAAAAAACCCCATTAATTTAATGTTTGTCATCTTAAATACAGTCTCCTAATAAGCTTAAACCTCTTGCAGTTATACCTGTGCTTTATCTCTTTGCGAGCGGCCCCATGATTCCTAAAAATAGTTTTTCTTCATGCTTACCAGTATGAGAGAGTATCTCTTCCTCTGCTGCTGAACTGGATAAGAATATTGTCCATTCTGCAAAAGAGGGATTTGTCTCACTTTCCCACTGCCTCAGTGAGGTATTTTTAGCAGCTATTAACGTTAGCTTAATCCAAATATTATTTACAGTCAAAGCACCAGATACCTTAGTAATGTCATTTAATACATATAAGTCTAGGAAATGCTGAAAATTCAGTCCTATTGCCACTTTGATAAGGTCAAGTATTTTCTATCAAAATTCTGTGGCTCTGGAATTCAGTACCAGATGATGAGTGTCTCAGGTGCAGTACAGGTAGAAAAGGAAATGTATTGAATTGGTGTGATCCTTCACAAAGTACATGTGACAAAAATAAGACAAAATTAACACTCAGTCAAGGCTTCTCAGCACCCTCACTGGCAGAGACTGCTTTAGGACATAGTTTAACCATAACCTTTGTCTACCACAGTAGCACTGAGTGTTTCAGTGGACATTGCTGCCTGACTTCAGTATTCCCATGAAGAAGCATTCATGCTACTGAAAGGGTGGTCTTTATGGACTTTTTAGATTGGCCTAAGATGTAATATAATATCATGACAAAGTACCAGTTTGTCCCTGGCTTCTGAAGGTGTCTAAATACTTTATAACACAGATTATATTCTCTGTGGCTTGTGCCAAATACTGCCAGATTTCCTAGTGACTTACTTTCACTGAAAACCACTTAGACACTTTCTCAGACTGTTGTCACAGTTAGGCATACACCTGCAGTTGTCTATGGAATCATGCTTTGGACTCAAATGCCAGAGAAAACATAACAGTGTGAGGGTATTCCAATTAATTTCCACAGATCAAGCTCAATTGCACTACATGAGATGCGAGAAAGTCAGATTCAACAAATAATAGAAAGCAAAGGGCTGAGTATACCACATTGGCAGTGAGTAATGGGAGCTGCAGGTGGGAGTTGACACATTGAAAACTCAAGCCCACTAAAGGCATGCTACAGTTTAGCTTCATGTCACATGCAGCTTGGTTTGGAACATCACTTACAAAGTGGCAAGCCAAAATACCAGTTACGAGGTAAACTATGTGCTCCATTTTTCTGCAGCTGGGTTGGTCCTCATTCATTGCAGCATTTGGCCAAACTACTTGCTCTGTCTCTAGAGCTCAGGTAGAAGTTGGACTTTCCTGTCCAACTGGAAAGCAGCATCTAACTCAAGGGGACATTGGTTGGTTTGGACTGTGGTTGTAAGAATAACTGGGAACTCTTTCCTTCTTGCTGCCAGGCCTGGACTCCTCATCTTTGTAGCTCACCAGCTTGTCCCTCACGAGCTGATTGCTCTAACTGTGTATTGCCTTGGTGTAACCATAATCTAAACTTACTCTTTGTCCAGGTTTCTTGTGGGGCATGGTGGAGACTACTTTCTCCTGAGCACTGACCCAAGTATCTTAGATATTATTTTGTGTCAGGAAGTGAAGGAGCAGCCAATTATTCTTCACATTTTCTTGCCCCCTTGCCCTTCCCTTAAAAGCGAATCTAGCCTGGAATAGTTCACTAAAAGTCACATTTCGTATAATAGTTGTTCAGAGAACCTTTTCTTTTTCTTTTGTGCAAGCCAAAGCTCTGTTTGGCCACGCTGTGACACTGAAGCCCAACCCAGATGAATAGAAGTGATCATGTCCCTGGCCTAACTTGGAGTGTTACATGCTGGCTCTACAAGGAAGGGTCTTGCATGGCTTACATTACCAGGAAACACTGACTACATGATAGAAAAAGAAATTCTTTTTTATTTTTAGAATAAAAAGATGACATCAAATCTGCACAATAAGTCAGAGGACTCATTGGCAAACCCTGTGATGGGGGGATGCTCTCTTAATTGAAGCAGCAGTGGTGGAAAGGGAGAAATTGTCTTCAATGCAGACTACCTAAATACTCAGAAGTCTGGAGATAATATGTGCTCTGATTGATGTACTGAAGGCACACTCACCGTACCAGGGTAGTGCAATGAGAAAGTTCAATTTAAAATGTCTAGGGCAGGAGCAGGTCATTTGATAGTCCTGCTTTAGGTGTATAACAACTTGGAAAGTTATCTCCAAGTTTTGATAATCACTTTACCTTCTGAGACTGCCAATCTATTTCTTAACTGTTCTTTTTAGTGTGAAAAAGTCTCCCATTTCTATTCTCTGCCCTACATACTTGGGTCAGGAAGCGAACATCCTATTTTTACAGCTTTGAAGCAAAATGGGTATATAAGCAGCTGATTCCTTCACAGAATCCTTCTCAGACGTTCTTTTATTATTTTTTTACAAGAGGAGCCCTCACTATTTCCCCAGTCCCTACCTTAAAAGAAATAGGGCAACACAACTAAGAAAATTCACAGTTTTACCTGCTGAAGGGCACAGTAGTCAATGGTATTCAGCCCTGCCAGAAGCTGCTAATTTTATTTAAACTGTGGCCGAATTAGGAAAAATGGTTCTTTAAATATTTTTTAATAGCAGATAAAAGAATAAAAAGGCATATTAAAGAAATGTTCTGAATTTTCCACTCACTGTGGATGCAGCGCTTTTGTTTGAGAATCACATTTTTGTTTGACAGATGAATAAGGTATTGTTTGTTTTGAACTGTCTTGCTTCAAAAACTCAGGGGAAGCACATTTCAATCTGCTTTATTACAACTACAAGCTTGGTTTTGACTTAGGAAGAGTTCTGGAGAAACAAGATTCAGGGAATAGCTCCTGTCTGGGACAAAGCAGCAGACTTTGATGCACATTTTGTTCTTACAGGAACTTATTAGCACAGATTCTGCTTCTTAGTAAAATGAGTTACTTAGATTCAAGATATCTTTTTACTGATACCAAAAGAGAAGATTCTTCCAAGGAACTATTTTGGGGAAAGAATAGCAAGGAGTCATTTTGGGAAGGAAGTTAGGGGAGAGTGTTTAATGTATGCAAACACAACATATGACAGTAACACTGCATTGCTGTGTAAAACAAGTCATTCAGATTTATATCTTGAAGTCTCTGTTAGTAGTTAATCTGCTGCTGGCCACCTGCAGAGGAGGAATGGAAAAGCTTCCTTTTGATCTCTTTTGTGAAATGACCTTTAAGGGGGTAAAAAATATAAAAGAAAATAAATGTGAATGAACCTTAAAAGGTTTGGTAGAAATATTCTGTTGGGAACGATTTGGTCCTTTAAAAAGATGTCCATATAGGACATAAAATGCACGAAAGAGAGCAACATCTGTGCTTTAGGCCAAGAAGGCTCATCACCCACTAATGTAACTCAGCTAACTTCTTACAGGTCACTGACACAGGGTGTTGGTCTGGTAGGTTATTTTGTGAGAGCGCTGTGTCTCAGCTGAGAAGTACAACTTTGAGTCTGGAAATGAAGGTGGGAAGGACAGCAATTGAAACTCTGCTGTGTAATATGTCTCTTCTTGACAAGGATGATCATTCAGGTGTGGTGTTCCTGTGACCCCCTAGGAGTATATGCATCCCTGAGCCTGAACTCCTGGTCTTTGTTTTGGACCTCACTGTTGGTTTGGATCCATGTCACTGGTAGGTGTAGAGTTTTCACCATGATTTATACCAACTTCATCAGAAGGGGCCAAAGCAAAGCTCCTTCAATCTTGCCTGAATCAGTAAACATTAAAGATTCTCCCATGCATGGAAATGAAATTGAGCATTTGCACCTTACAATATCTTTGTGTGTAAATGAGGCCAAATGTCTGAAAATCATGCTCATGACCTCTGAGTGGGCAGAGATAATTCTGCCTATTATTCCTCTCCATTTTCCTACAATGCTGAATTTCTCAAACTGTCTGTAAAAGCCCAGGTTCTCCTCTGACCCTTGCACATACCCAGACACCAGGAAGACATATGTCTTAACAGATAATGGCTCCATTGTGTGAATACTGTCAGTATCATATCAATGTGACATAAATATAGCAAATTAGCCGTATGTTACTTACATCAGAACTGCTTCAGCTCTTTGTGTGGAATGGAAAAGGTGCAAGTGAAAGCTCTCTGAAGCAGCATGAGTCTTCCTATTTTAAACAGTGCTTCTGCGAGAAACTGCACCAAGGATTGGATTTGGTACTAATTCAGGGCTTTTTTTTTCCCTCGATGTAAGAAAGAACTAAGATTCATAATTCACCTAAGCACTGGAAAATTGGTACTTTGGCAAAATTTTCCTTTAGGAATGCTATTGCTAGTCTTGACCAGGCACAAGTGAAAATGAGACGTTTCTTGTGCTTATGACTGTGTGCTTCTGTCCCTGCCATCATCATAAAATAGCATCTTTCATGACTAAATGGCAGATTAGTTAAGACAACTCTTTGAAAAATACATTTAGTTTTGGTGACTCAAATTCTTTGAATTTCTACTTACTACATCTTCACAGATTTCAAGAAAATAGATGTAGTCTCCTGAAGCAGTAAATTTGAATTCTGGCTGATTTTCTCTTCTAGGGATTTGCAAGGTGGTACAGTGATTGCTAAAGGATAATGCTGCTTTTGTCACTCAAGAAGTATTGCAAAATGATATTCTGTGAAGTGTTAGAAAAAAATCCAATAAATCAAACATTTTTTTTGGCCAGATGCATTTCTCTCTTCTAGATAAATAGCACTTGTTTAATAATATAAAAAAACACATGAATAATAAGAAGACATCCAATATCTTCTGAAACTAAATATGCTTTGAAATCTGTGCATTTTTGCTGGAGTATGGAAGTAACAATGTTATGAAAAAAGTTCATACGTTTTTCAGAACTGACATCCTTCCTAAATGACAATTAATAGAAACAGAGAATGTGCAAATATCTGGTTGTGTGTAATCAAATACGAGACAACTGAAAATTAAATGTAGGCAATATTTTTGCAGAAAATATCAAATAAGGAATATATATGCTCTTGGTTTATTTTTGAAAATACTTGAATGTTCATTTCATAAGTTTATGTCAGTTCTCTCCCTGCCCCCCTTTCCTGAGAATGTCTTTAAACGATGGTTTTCAACAAGTCACTTTTTTCTCAGTTCTCTCCCTGCCCCCCTTTCCTGGGAATGTCTTTAAACAATGGTTTTCAACAAGTCACTTTTTTTCAGTTTTTTGGCTGTAAGGTATCGAATTGCACCAGTCTGATTGCATATGTATTTCTCTATAGCAAGTCAACACTGAATGCATGAACAATTTACTAGGGTATATGTTTAAAATTTAAAGGACAGAATTAAAACTTTGCAATAAAGGATTCTTCAATAGTGATCAGTGGATTTACAATATTGCTCTCTAAAATTCTAAATGCACTTTTGTTTTCAGAGCAGCTCTGTTTTGGTGATGTAATTTTTGTGAATTTTGCCAGAGGAGAACTTTGAAAAAATATGTTGTGGATTAGCACAGTGACTTTTTCAATATGTAAGATTATCCATGGAAGTGTTTTTGGGAAAGGGCAGAACTTCACAGAGACATTCTTTGCTTCCAAAATACCAGAGATATTATACAAACATTGCACTGACATGAGACTATTCTTGCTCTAGTCCTGTTATACCTTAGGTCTTTAGGCATCTCTGACTCATAGCAGTGATTACACTGACTTTGGTGGCATGTTGATGTTAATGAATTAAAAGCATATCTGGTGCATATTAGAGGTATGTCTTTCTGTGATTTCTTGTTTCAGATTTACAGGAACAGTGTGACACTATGAAGAAATATAGACCTGGTTAGCCAAAAGTAAATCTTCTCACCTCAGAAATTATGGCAACCAAAATTTGTATATTTATGTTAGATGAAAAATAACTGTATCTTCTTCCTAGTAATGGGAGCACAAAACTCATGTATATGCTTGGTTTTCCACCAGCTTCTCCACAGAGGTGAGCAAAAGAGTTCATATCTATTGGGAAAAGCATGCAAGGCTGACAGCACCAATTTGCTTAGGAAAAAAGAGGGTTGCAGATTTCCCTTCCACTTTGTTGCCACTTACACTGACTCACTTGGTAGTGGGTAAGGCCTAGAACTAACAGGATGGCTCCTTGCTGCAGGAGCATGCCCAATGCTTTGAAGGAAATCTGAGTTGTAAAGTTCCCTGGTGTTGAAGGGCACTGTGAGTGGTGCAGCTGTAATGAGGGAAACATGTTTCTCAGTTAAGTCTGAGAGAGCATCATCTTAGTGACATCTTTATGTAGTTGAATTGTTAGCTGTCTTTTAATGACTAGAATTATGCCTGTATCAAAAATCTGTGCACGCAGGTTATCCTACCATGTGAGATGTGCAGCTCCTTGCCCAGCCAAAGCCATATTCTGCCTAATCTCTTTCTCTTGAAAGTATTCTAATGATATTTGAGGTGATACTTGCAATGATGTTGCAGGAGCCTCTGTTAGAACACCAGATTGGATGCTGTTAAAAAGGAGAAAAGGAAGTATGGATAAACTGGCTCTTGCACTTTGCAGAATATAACATTGCATTTAAACATGATTCTTCAATACTGTATGGGTTGGCTGGTTGTTCAACAATTGCATAGTTTCTGACCCCAAGGCTTCCTAAGCTATGACAAGGGATGGCCACACTTCAAATGACAACAAAAATGCTAATAATAATCAGGACAATAATAAATTACTGGTATTCTCTGTGCAGAGATTATTTATTGGAATTTTAAGACTTGACTTATTTTATAGCTGAGAAAAAGCAAAGGTTAATTTATAGCCCATTTGTGTTTTCCCTGCTCAAGCCCATCCTCAACCAATTGTACAACCTCACTGGTGTTCAAGAGAAATTTTGCCACTGCTTTATTGGAAACAGAATTGTTGACCTAGAACCTGTTCCACTCTAGCATTACTCTGACTGCATTCATTTGAAATCAGTGACATGGATACTGGTGTAAAACTGCAGCAACACCCTGGTGGAACAGGTCTTTAATCCCCTGCATCCATGCAAATTGTGTAGACCTCCGAGAACTGAATATTCAGACTTTGTATTTATGCTCAGAAAGGGGAAAACACACCCATAGTTCATTTGCATAATAAATGTGATGGAAAATAATTCTGTGGGGACAAAGAT
Source organism: Acanthisitta chloris (assembly GCF_000695815.1). Lineage (NCBI taxonomy): Eukaryota > Metazoa > Chordata > Aves > Passeriformes > Acanthisittidae > Acanthisitta > Acanthisitta chloris. The sequence continues at coordinate 41,840 of NW_008681632.1, read as the reverse complement.
TGTTTGGTTTGTCAGGAGACATACTTGACAGTTACTGCTTTGTCCCTTTTGTGCCATTGCAATGCAGTTATATGATTGTGCCATAAATCTGAAAGACTGTTTTGCAAAGTTCCTATCTGTGCTTGCTACCTTTAATATTAATAGGAGAATATCTTTAAAGTGAGTAAATTGAGAAAGTGGCTGAAACTATAGTTTATAAAAGAAGATTAGTGGGTTTAATATGCACTGGAGAGTAAAAGAAAAAACTTATTACTGTATGGAGAAATTACCTCATAAAGCAGCTAATACAGCAGGCTAGGGAGTAATTTTTAACAAGGTTTTTATGATGCACAAGTGTAGGCAAGTTAATGAACTTATCTTTCTAGTTATTTTCAGATTGTAACAATGCATTTCTTTTCAGTTCCTGTGCTTTAAAAAGTAAAACACATTTAATCACTTACAATAAAACTAACTCATTAGTTTGATAAATCAAGTAAAATCCTATACTGCTCCTGTTGTGGCAGTGCTGCTTAGAAACTAGATCAGGTGAAAACATTAAGTATAGAACAGACCAAACGACCAGGTTTATTCATTATTGAAATTAAAAGGTGTCACACTGACAGGGAATTTTCATTTTTGGAAAGACCTGCTCTGGTCTCAGTAACAGAACTTAGGGAATAAAAACTAAAGTAGGGACTCAGGCCAAGATTTTGTTTTAACAATTCCACTCTTTGCAAAATAACCATGTGGTCTTTGACATTCATAAAACAGACATCTGAAGAATGTCACATCCAACAGCAAAGAAACCACAGGGGGGAGTTGGTAAATACAGAATGTCCATCTGTCAGCACCCCAGCATGGCATGCGTAGGTATTGTTTAGGAGGAGCATGTCCACATTTTTCTGCCCAAATGCAAAAGACAGACTGCTGAGTAAAACAGTTCAATCTTTATATTGATTAAAGAGATGTGCTTTCCTACCATACAACAATGACTGTACTTGAAATTAATTCAGCAGCATTCTAAAGGAAAGACTGAAGATTGTCAGACGTTCACTGCAGGTTTTAATAGATGGCCTAGAACAGAAATAATGTGGACATACCACAACAATTTGACACTACAGCAGGGAATTTCATCGGGAGTTTATCAGAACCTCATCTAGACCACGATCATGTAAACCACAGTCTTGTTGAATGTTAGTATTATTCACAGCTTCTTTCATGTCCTGAGATGGGATAACCTTCCCTGAAGCACACTGAAGGCAGATAGGAGTGTGCTGAGAAGACAAGATATTGCTGATTTACTAATTGAAGTAAATGGATGGGATGGCTGGGTTCCTCCTTTGCTGATGAGAACATTCTCCCACATAGGTGTGGAAGAACTGTCTGCAAAGAGTGGTAGAAGGAAGCTTTCTGCTGTTTCAATACCCTGAATGATGAGCAAGTTGCATACTGCTCAAGGCATTTGAGTGTCTCCACATCCTAGTTAAAGGTCACAGTCAGCAATCTTTACTGCACTGAAACAATTAATTTAAGAAATCTTATGGTTGGTGGAAAACTGAAGCTATAATTACCACAGTGTACTCACCTTGGGGTGAAGAAGTATAAGTTTTTCAAGTCACATTTTATGGCTTGCATACTGCCTGTGAGCCAGTAAATACAGCTAAAATGACTAATTTGCTATCTAGGATTCACTGGTGGGTTTTTAAATTCAAATAACCTCAAATAGTTCTTCTGAGTTCAGGTGCATCTAGATACTGCAGCAAGCACAGCTCTGAATCTTGCTAGAGTTCTATAGAGAGGTCTATCCATCCATCTGGCTATAAAACCTTTAAAGGGCCTTTTGAAAGACTATCTGACAGTGCTTTTCCTGCTTCCTCATTTTATGGTAGACTCTACTTCTCTTTCATTTGGGTCTCAGCAAGTCTGAGTACTGAGTCCTCCTTTGAATCTTATCTCTCTATAGGTAATTTGGGCTTTGAGGGAAAAATGTTCTCTTTACCTTTTCCTCAAGAAAACTTTCTAGCTCTGAGAAAAGCTGTGAACTTCTGAAATGTGCTAGATAAAAATATTTGCAGGATGAGCAATACTCTTTCCATCTTTCTGATTCTACAATTCCCTTTCCTCTGCCCCTATCCAGCCTTAACCCAAACATTTTGATGCTACATATTTAATCTTTAGAGCTGGTGATGGGTTTTTAGTGTAGATGAACCTGAGTTTAAATTAAAATTCAAATTGCTCCTGAGTTGAGCCAAATTCAAGCCGCCTCATTCATTGTGGCTGGTGTAACCTTGACTCTGGTGTTTGGAGCTGACCTTTCCAGGTGGTTAACACCACAATTGCTGGGTGCCCCTGAAGTGTAGGCTTATATCAAAATGATGTGATTCAGCCTAATCACTGACTTCTTGAGAAACAACTTCTTAAATCAGAATTGACTGGAAACTGAAATAAGCATCTGAAGAAGGAGAATGGGGAAAGGATTGGGTTTTTATTCACTCAGAGTTTGACTTTTGCCTGATCATAACAACCCAAGTTTTCTCCCTCTCAGTGGTTCTCTCAATATTTCTGCTCCAGAAAACAGCAGTGTGCAAATAACTTCTCAACAAAATGTACATATCATCCTGATAAACAAGTAAAGCACAAAGCTTTGCCTGGCTTTTTTTAACATGCAAAAAATAACAACTTCAATTTGAGAGGTGGAAAAGACCTCTTCCCAACAATATTTTGACCAGAACTTTTGGCTGTCCAAACAGATACTGGTTTCCCAGGTGCAAGTTTTCAAGCATTATGAGAAAAATGGCAAACATTTTTCACCAAAGTTTGCTCATGTTTTGAGAAATGATTGAATTGCTGGGCTTACCTCATTTTTGCATATGTTTTGCATGAATAACTCAGATTCACTGGCTGAAACCTTCTCAGGAAATGAAATTCAAGGAGCTGTGCTAAAAGCTGTCATCAAAAATGTCAGGTCTCAGTTTGCAACAGGGGTGTATTTACTTGTCTGTGTTCCCAGTGCACATGCTGGGGGGTCAGGCAGGAAGTTGTTTATGGCATAAATGGATGGTACATGGGCTTACCCAGTGCAAGGAGGGGACAATGCCAGGCAGCTTCTCTGGCCACTTATCTCTAATGGCATGGTTTAGTTTGACAAATTCGTGACCAAACAAAGAAAAACATGAAATGCTGTGATTAAAATTATTTTGTGCCCCCCCTAAACTTGCAGTCCCTCTCACCTTGATGATCTAAGCTTTCTGGTGTTGGAGGGGAGTTACTAACAGGAATCTTCCAGGGAACAGTTGGGGGCAACACTCATACTTGCCAATTAGCCATCTGTCGCTCTGACTGATCACTTTGCAATAATGATATAGTAGTGATCAATTTAGTGATATTTCTAGTGGGGGAACTTGTTTGGGCTTTACCTTATAAGCCAAAGAGGGAACCAGCATCACATCTTGGGAGAATGCCATGGAAATTGTGTTTTGTGTTGTACAATGTCCTGCTGGAGTGCATTGTGTAGCAGGAAGAGCTGAGTTCACAGAGTCAGATGGTGAGCTCTAGATCTAATGCTATCAGGAAAATGACTGCCAGAGGAAGGAATTTGTTGTGTCAACACAGTGCCCAGGACAGGACTGTCAGAAACCAAATGTGGAGCAAGGATAAGAAAACTTTTAAAATTGAGTGCTATAAAAGAATGGACACAAGCTAGGGAATAAAAGTATGTAGCCAGAAGAGGAGCACAGAGCAAACTTGAACTCAACCATTGTTAAAACATAAAAGAGCCTTCAGTGTAGAATAATTCTAATGTGAGCATCAGAGAAAGGAAAGTGCAGATTGCAGAAAGCCAGAAATGAAATGATGACAGACATTCACAGCTCGGAAATCTCACTTCGTGGAAAGCAAAGGGAGACCTGCAAAGGACAGGTGGCCATGAAAAAATAAAGCCCTTTCATGGAAACTGTGCATCCATAGTAATGCAACATAAGGCAAGAACCATATTGTTCAGAGCAGGAGTGAGCATGGCACAGCCCAGCACACCCTCTCCCTCGGTATCCGAAGCCCTCCTAGGGTGGTGGTGCTATAGCCAGCAGGCCCTGACAGATGCTGCGGGGGGATGGGGGAGCCGCTTTAGTGAAATCTGATTCTTTATCTTGTTCTCCAGCTTTTCCTGATAAAACCAGTTCGGATGCAAGGGACAGCTGAGTGCTCTTGCCCCTGCCAGTAGGACCATGGCCAGGGCTCATCTCACTGCGGGGCGACCATCTGCTGCCACTTAACAGCACAGGAAACCACCACTGAACAAAAGCATCCACTCCTAGAGCATCCCACCTCCTGCAACAAAATGGAGGGGTAAAGGAAATGCTACTATATCACATACAATTTACAATGAAGAGAGGGCAGAAAACATTGCAAGTAAGTCTCTCTGGTATTTTTCCCTCTGGATGCCACCAACAGGTACAAGGACATTATGATGAGGCTTAATACAGCTCAGGTGGGTGAAGGGGAGCAAACAGCAACCAGAGTGGTGGAAGAATGAAGGGAGGGGACTGTGGTTCCCCCATCTGCAGAGAAACCCCTCTGCTGTGATTAGATTTGATGTTGAAAGAGGCTAAGCCTGGTGTAGGAGCAGACGGGGCAATGCCTTTCAACAGCATCACTCCTCAACAGTGCAGAGTTTCCTGGTGATCCTCTGCATGCCCTGCATGGTATTTTGGTGTTTCTGTCAGTCCATGTACACATTCACATGCCATATTGTGTTGCTGCCTGAATAAGGGATAGTGAGCACATACTGTGAACTTCACTCATCCAGAGATTTGCCCAATTATATATCTACCCACCATGAATTTTCTTTCAGCAGACTTTTTTGTGCCTTTTTTTTTTTTTTTCACAAGGAAATTTGAAATCTGTATTTTGAATCAATACCATGGGAAAAATATCTTTTTTTTTAGAAGATTTGAAGAGAATAGATAGGTATAACATTTGGTTTATTAAAACCCTCCTACTTTAATATGAGGGTTTTTTTTTTAAAAGAAATGCTAAAAATTTTGAACTGGTCAAAACTGATCTAGGATGTATGCCAGCAAAGAAATATATAGATATGAAGTTGCCAGCGATATAACCATACCCATTTATTTCATTTTGATTTGACAATCAATCAGAGAGAAAAACAAAGGCTTTATTGTGGAAAAATATTAATGCATAGAGAACTTCTAAAGAAGGGGGTAAAACGATGCAGATGCACACCCAGAATGCAGGGGAACACTCAATCACTTGTCCTACCTATGATGCTTGCTAGCATCATGTTCACCCAGAAAAACAGATCCTTCTTGAGGATAGTCAGAGAACCTGAAACTTCTCAGAAGCAGACTGGTCTGCCAGGGGTGCAGGAGGTATTCCTGGGGAAGCCTTTATATAGAGGAGCTCTTCTGAGTAGCAAAACTTTCCCAGATGAGCAGGGTGAACAGAGGATTTTCAGAAGCATCTTTTGTGTATTCTGGAGTACCATTTAGCTCAGGTTTGGATTTATTACTTTCTTCTGACACAATTTTCTGTCTCTCCTCTGAGTTGATCCCATGCATGATATGCCCTCAAATGCCAAGTAGGTGTTACACTGGCTGTATAGATCAGGCCTTTGGGATGGGGGCCCGAAAGTATTGTAAAGAAAAGAGAAGACCTAAAGTGGCTGGCTTACTTTTGTCTTTCTTGCAGAAAGGACATAGTAAGAAGTCAAGGTCTTCAATTACCAAGTGTTTATTGCCTGTGAAGCCATTGAGTCAGTTCTGCTTTTTGATTGTGACTTCTTAATTTTATCAAACAGTAAGGGCAGAATCACCCTGTTCAAAAGAAGAAAAAATGTTCAGGGATAAAAATGCTGAAGTAAAACTCTAGAATCAGTAAAGATCTGAACCTGGAGTTTATATTTAGCTGTTATGATTTCAGCTATTGCTGAAGACTCTCCTCCCCACCCCGTTCACCCCTTCGGAAAAGGATATGAGTTTGAAGTGCAAACTGTGCATTTGCCATTCAGATCAGGGTGGGAACTCCACCTGCTCACAGCCTTGTTCTGTTAAAAGCTACTAATCCTCATAAACCCGACCTTTCTGCTTTTTTTTCCCCATCTCTAATTTCCTGCATTCCTCACACTCTATTCTCTCTTTGTGTAGAAACTCATCTTGTTCTCTTTTGAACATACTGATTCATAAACATATGTTCTAAGTTACCTCTCTTGTCTTTGGTAACGTATTCCACATGTTTACATGCTGTTTTATGAAATAGTTTTCTTTAACCTTTTTATTTGCCTCAATTTTCTAATGTTCAAAATATATTCTTTTCTTTCATGTTTTTTTTTTTCTTCATAAATATATTGTACAGCTAAACAATGATGATTTTAATCAAAACCAAAACCATGGAAGGCTTAATCCTTCTTTGACACATGAGACTAAATTCTGTCCTTAGTTACATTTGTGTAACACCAAAGGAGAAAAAGCTCTCCATTTTCACAGGATTTTAATATTAGCAAATCACCTTACTTCATGGCTAAGTCTTGATTTATATAGTATCCAGGGGAAGATGAGAGGTATATTAGAAGTAATTTAAAGATTTATTTCTAAAACAATAAATTTAAAAATTATGTTCTCATGTAGTTTAGTGGGTGTTGTGTCTGTGTGTGCAAGTGTGCATGTCTATGTGCACATTTGTTGTTGCATCTAAGGATAACTGTGCAAGTGGAATATCCCAAACACAAAGTACCCTGCAGCTGAATTCTTGCTTTTTTTTATTACTAAGTTACTCAACTTTAATAATAAATGCACTTGGCATTGTAATAGGCAGAAAAATGCCCAGTATAGAATTTCATAAAAGCTTCATTAAAAAATAAATAAAAAGCAGCAGCAAATAACCCAAACAAAATAGATGTAGTTTTTAAAACCCTTGCACAGATATGCTGCAGAGGGAGGGACATGCAAAGGGAGAACAGAAAAAGGCCATTTCACATCCCAAATATTAGTAGAAGATGGTAGAGTTGTATGAGTGCCACTGAAGGTGGAATCTGGTGTATTTTTTTCCTGGTAAAACAGGAGTTAAAGAAAGACAGTCTGTAACTTCAGGGCTAAGCCCCTTTAACTTAGAAGACTCAAGAACCAACAGATGATTAAATAAGTTTACTAAGATTCAGTTAGCCTGTTTTGCTTAACTTTTCTGAGGGAGGTAGTCCAGTGCCTTCATAGCCTGTGGTCTGCATACTCCAGTGTCTGGGACACTAATACTCTAAACTGGTCCTGCTGTCAAAAGCAACACTCAAGCAGATAAATTGCCCACAGCAATTGTGTATTAAACAGCAATTGAAATAGCAATTACATGAATTTCTGCTAAGGAACACATAGGTTGCAACTTATGCTTCCATTTATCCAAATCCTATGTGAAACCAGCCTGAGATCCAATTAAATGAATATCTGATAAGAGAACAAAGTTATTAACTGCATAAAAATCTGCCAAAATGCAATGATTGCCTTACCAGTGAAATAAAAGGTGCTGAAAGGATAAACTTGTGGCAAACCAATTCATGGCATGTACCGAACATGTTGTGGAACCCTCTCAAATGAATATGTGACAAAGGAATAAACATGAAAGAAATACACTGATTGTACACTAAGACTGTGCATTTCAGAGAGATTCACTGTATTATCTTCCTTATTCATGTGGATAACAGGCTTACTTGTGTCTTCAAAAATAATTCTTTCCATCGCATTGCAACAATTCTAAGCATGGTGATAAATAGAAAGTATGAAAATGCTAATGTATAAGAGCTGGTGGAATTTTAAAGGATCAGGACTGAGCCAAATTTTTAGATGAGATTGCTTGACATGGAAAAACCTCACTGAAGAAAAAATGAACACAATAATCTGTGTATTGCATATTTGTAGTTCAATAATTTGACTCTGAGACTTACGAAAATCCGTATCAGAGGTTTTATCCCTGTTGTACAACTTACATGGTTTTGGCATCATTTGCAACTTATGAGCAACAATATCTGACTGATTTATAGTTTGGGTTTGTTTTTTTTCTACATTTTAGTGTACCTTAAATTTAAAAATGAAAGTTGAAGCCTCAGCTGGAACTACATGCTCTTTGTCAGTCAAGTACAATCTATGAAGAAAATAGTGTTATAAATTTTATTTTTAAAAGGAGCAATATTGTTTCTTAAAATTAAGAAGAAAAAGATCAACCAATTAAAATTCTCAAGTTCTGAGTAGCTCAAAAAGAGATGACACAAAAATTTTCTGAATTTAAAAATGAAAGTTGAAGCCTCAGCTGGAACTACATGCTCTTTGTCAGTCAAGTACAATCTATGAAGAAAATAGTGTTATAAATTTTATTTTTAAAAGGAGCAATATTGTTTCTTAAAATTAAGAAGAAAAAGATCAACCAATTAAAATTCTCAAGTTCTGAGTAGCTCAAAAAGAGATGACACAAAAATTTTCTGTTGCTACATAGCTTGTATAGCTCTTTCCCTCCCTGGCACCCTCCAGATCATATCTCTAATGCATCTTTGTTTCATGATGAAGTCCCTGGGACTTCATAAGATTTAAGAACTGGATCTGCTGGGTGTGATGGTGTGGAGACCTCGACATCAACAGTGTAGTAGCAAATGTCACTTGGTGCATTGGTAGGAAATGGTAAAGAAATCTCACATGCTCTCTCTGTCTCTGCAAAGTTCACACAGAGAAAAGCAAATCCTTTCTTTCACCTCTGTCATCCTCACAACCAAATGAATGTCTGTGGTATAAATGCCCTTATGTGCCCAGCCTGACCATACAGATGGATTTACAGGTATGCCCAGCAGAAGTGTCCACTGCATGGTCACCAGGGACCAAGGCTGGAGGCTGCATGAGACTGCTGGAACCAGGAAAAACCACTGACACCTGGAGGTGCCTGAGGCTCTGAGGCCTTTTCAGCTGGTTAGCAGTGGCAAGACCAAGGGAATGTGAGGAGCACTGCAGAACCTGCTATCCTCATCCTCTGTAGAGTCAGGGAAAGCAGACACAAGATGCACAGAAGTTGCCAGGGGTCCCAGTGCTTTGGAATACCCACTGGTGTCCCATCAGGCATGGGAAGGACCTCCCTTTCCACTTTGCCTGCTCAGGAAGCTGTAGAGAGCAATAAGGTGACTTCTCATCTTTCTTCTCCAAACTAGACCAAGACAGTGTCCTCAGCAACTCCCTGTAGGACATACCTTCAAGCCCCTTCACCAGCCTTGGTGCCCTTCTCTGGATTGCATTTTATTATTTCAGGATGTGCTAATTAGCATGAATTTTCTTGTGAGACCCTTTGCAAAGAGGAAAACATGGTCTTAAAATACACTGGCTATGAGATTGTTTGCAAGTGTCACTCAAAATATAGGCTGTAGCTTATAAAATCCATGTCTTTTGAAATCCTTGCTCTTTAAAAATGGTCCCACTTTAGGACTGAGAGAATTCTTAAATTCTGAAAAATCATTGAAACCTGAAATTATCCTTGCTTCATATTCTCACTGGGTGCATTTTATAGCCTTGTCACAAACATAATAAACAATGTTTATGCTTGCCATTTTTTATTCTAGCCTGTGTTGCTGAAGAAAATATGCCTAATAATATTTGTTTTAGTATTTCTGATTATTCCTTTAAATCACAAAGCCATTATTCAATTCCTTCTGGCTAGCTCTGGCTGCTGAAAAGAGGCACAAAAACGGAGAGAAGTGTGGTAACCCAGAGCTGCTCTGTGAAGGATTGGCAAGGCTGTATGGAAAGGCTTGGAAAGCATCTGCTCTCACACTACACTTGGCTTCAGTTAATATTCCTACTATTAGTCCTTCAGCTTCATGAGTATAAAAAAATAAACAACACTTGAAATAGAAAACAAACAAACAAGTAAGCTAAGGTTCCTGTGTTTCTTCCTCCTGTCTGATCAGATCAGAAAATCTGGCTTGAATTTTTATTCGAACAGGATATTCTGCACCCTTCCAGATCTAGTAAATCTGTCATCCGTAGGCTTAGGTAAGGACCTGCTTCATCTCTTGGATGGTGGTGAGAAGCTTTTTCAATGTAAAAGCTGCAGGACCTGCTCTTGAGGGGAGTAGAAGTTCTTCATAACACTGACCAGGAAAAAATGGGAAGAAAATCATTAAGGCTGGAAGGCAGGAAAATGGTGACTCTTTAGAAATGCCATTGTTTTTAATTTTGAATTATATAATTGCAGACAGACAAATCCTGCCTGGTGTCAGTACTGTGAAAATGGGGTAGCTTTACTGCTCAAGCTCATCACCATATGACTGATATGGCTGGATGAAATCTGCCCAGTTTTGGGCTCATGGTCTGCTAAAACCTCCATTTCAGTGGAGAAGGAGAGCTGACCCAGGCTACAACAATGCTAGCCTCAGCTCACCCAAAAAAACAAGGGCTGTGAAGATCCCAAGGGAATTCAGGAGTCACTGCCAAGGCAGAATAATTCAAAGTAAACAACATGCCAAAAGAATTGCTATTTTAGCAGAAGTCACCTGCTTCTTACATTGCTGTGTTTGAAGGCTTCCTGAGCAACAGAATGACCTAGAAGGTGGAATATTTGATACTTCAAGAATGGCATTGACTAGGATTTAAATTGGTTTGGGCTGTTGCTAGTCCCACAGATGTAGTGTCCTCATACTGATGTCCACCATGACCTGAGTGAAAGATAATATGAAAATCAGTTTGATACCGATGCAGAAATGTTTGGCTTACAAATTGAGGTCCCTTTTTAAACATAGAAAGTGGATATATTTTGAAAACAAGCATAGCACTTGGGAGATTCAAGGGATTGCTGAGTGATTCTCTTCTTTATTCCATGCTCTCCCATCCTATGACTTGGCTCTCGGGCACTGACCTTCATCTTAGAGATGAAACCTAAGCTGAGCTCTGCTCAGCCTGTCTGAGCTGTCCATCAGTCAAAGTGAAGGGGAAACTGCCTCCATAGCGACTGGCACAGAAATATTTGTGCTCATGAACATTGCTCCCTGCTCTCCATTCAGCTGCAGCATAGAAACCCACAGGCTGGTCAAAACCCATGGCCATTCCTTGCAGGGTTGGACATGGGGATGGGCTCCCTCTGCTCAGCATCTGCTTAAATTGTTATGAGTGTGGACTACTGTGTAGCCTGTGGAGACTGTCATCAGCACTGCTAAATCCAGTAAATGGGAGACTCCACTGCAAAATGTGCCTGTTAGCTGTCAGATTTGGCTGGAGGTAGACAATGTGATGCAGTAGAGTACCATGGCAGGTTCATCACGGTAGGAACTGTACAGATAGCACAAATTAATGGTGATATTTGTTTTCTCACTGCTGACCCTGACACATACAAATATTTGGCAACAGCTATGGATTACTTCTCAAAATGGACTAAAGATAAACCCCTACAGGACAAACTACCCAAAAGTGTTGAAGGTCTCTGATTGAATTCATCAGACATTCATGTGTATTCGCACAAATCAATGGCCAAGGCAGGGAATTTGTCAATCAGGTAAGTGAGGAAATACATTAACAGGTGACAGACAACAATTTGCCAGGACACATAACCCTAGAGCCAGCAAGCTTGTGAAATGACAGAATTGAACTGTGAAAGACAAATCACTGAAGGTGAGGAGAGTGTCTGCATTATGTCTTGCTCTCTCCTGCAACTGCAGAGCAAAGTCCAGGGAATTTTTTTTCTTCTCCACTGCTGCATAAAAAATGTGAACAACCTGTTAATATACATTACAAATTCTGTTATTGCCTCACTCTAATAGCGAGATAACAATTGTCTGTCATTTACATATTTTGCATTTTATTGCTCTTGCATAATTCATCATAAGTAACATAACATGCTTGTCAGGAGAAGTTCTGCAAAATTTGAGAAAATGGAAGGCAAGCTGTAATACAATCAGAAGTAGCAATTAATACTGAGATGTTTAGGTAAAAGAAAAGGAAATTAAGTAGAAAGTAAGAATGAGCATGAATGGGAAAGCAAAAAAAAGTGCTGATTACAGTGAGGCATAAAGTGAATGTGTGGGCTAGACAGTGACATCCTGTATGAAGTGGGAATGCTTGGCTCTCACATCATAGGCAAGATAGGTTTAATGACTACTAAACTGGATACACTGCAAAAAAATAATTGTTATGGAAGAACACATGTTACAGGGAGCAATTGCAGTGCTGAATCAGTAAACTCTGTAGAAAACTGGAGCCATGACTGAGCAGACTGTGTGTTTTTGAAGGAACTGTGTGTTTTAAGAGTTCTGAAATTGTGCTAGTCTCACAGTATAGCTGCAAACAATAGCCTGCAATAGGATAGAAGAGTAGGGTTTTTGTCTAGTTTTCTACATTACAATCATGTTCATTTGTCTTGTGAATTTTGATGTGAAAACACTCAGACAATGACATTTAAATACTCTTCTTTGGATCAAAATTTTATCTTATTTCACATCTCGGCAAAGTAAACTAAAAGCACACATGCATATAAAAACTTTAATTATCTAGCAACTAGAACTGTCAGACTGGAAACAGAACATAAGTTAACTAGTTTCAATTCCATTCTGCCTTAAACATGAGCCAGGTTTGAGGAGATTGCAGTCCTGATGAGGGAATCCTGAATGTCCCATAAATGAAACACAAGTTTAGATTGGATGTGATTTGCCTCTGAAGAGTCCCAAGGTTTTTATGGTGGTAGCTGAAACAAGTTAAATCGCAGCAATTTTAGCTTTGGAGAGGACAGCACTGAGAGGTTTGTCATTTGCTTTGATTTCAACTCCTATACAACTGTACACATCATGTTGAACCATGGGAGGGACCTGGTCATGAGCAAGTCACAAGAAGACTGTCTGGATTTTCCCTCTCTCAGGGCTGACACGAAATCAAGCAACTCTTCTCTCTGGGGTTCATAACTTGTGGGTCACATCCCTTTGTGTTTGTGGTCACGCATGTCCCCCTGGCCACTGAGTGAATGATGTACTATGTAGTAGTGTTAGGAAAGAATTGGTTATAGCTTTCTTCTAATATCATTTAATGGCTAAAAGTAAAGAACTGCATACTAGCATGTATACATGAATCACAGTCTGGCAAACTCTATTTTGATTGGTAGGAGAAAATCCAGAGATGTTGGATACCCCTGAATGATGATAACTGATGGCAAATCTGACATCTAAGTGCCATTCACAATACATTGATACATAACCCCATGTTTAGAGACAGCCTTCCTCCCTCCCCCACCCCCAAAACAATCTGAATAATGAATCAAATGGTCTCAGGAGTAATTGGATCTTTTTCTGTGTAATTAGCAATTTTTCCCCTTGCATTATAATTTAAAGTACTGTGGTTGAATTGAGCAACTCGTGTAATGAGTCATTAGACTGAGGCTTTTAAGGAAGTTATTTCTGAAGGTCTGTGGAGGCTAAAATATGTCTAAATTAAAAGAATGACAGGCTGCAATCATGGCTGCAAAATAAAGGTGCTCAGTAAGCAGTCCTATTACAATCAGAAAGAAAAAGAAGCAGATCTCTGTCTTGTGCATGGAAGCAGAGGAAATGATGAATACCTTAGGTAACTCATTCTGTGCAAAATCAATCTTTCACTGTCAATTTTAAATGAACTAATTTGTTCACAAATCTGCTCAGTCAGTTTGGAAGCATACTCAGTTCATCCATATTAGCAAATCCTTTAATCTTGACTAGTCCACTGAGTAAGAAATCTAGAAATGTGTTAATATGACTGGACATATGTAGTAGGATAAGAATTGATTCTTTTAATTAGTGTCTATTCAAGTTATAGTTCCTTCTTTTACTGAACTATTGACCCACTGATATATAAAGAGATTACTGTTATGACTAAAAAACCTTCCAAAGTTATATTTAACTCTTTCTTTATTGGTCAATGTAAGATAGAAAAATTATCTTTGGGTTATCCAAAAACAAACAATGTAATCTAATTTCAGGTTTCTTTCAGACATGTTCCTATTAATTCTGGAGATTCAAACGGGTATTTTAAATTTAAAAAGCTTAACTCCCTAGTTATTGCTATAGGAATGATATCCTTTCTTCCAATTAAGATAAAAAATATGAAATGTTATTTGTGATCTGAGCTTGATATCAAGACAGGCAGAATTTCACCCACCACAATTGAACTACTGAACTTGGTGGCAAATCCCCACTGAAATTCATTGATGACAAAGGTATATTCTTAAAAAGAAAGGTTAATTAAAAAAAATAGGCAGAAACAGATGACTCCTGTTCCTCTCATTCCTAGTCTGTCCACACAGACAGAGGCCTGAATAAGTCAAACTTTGGAAAACAACTGTGTATGAAATGGCAATAAACTCACTGTTACTTTGCAAGCAAACAAGATCATGCTAGCTCTTGTTCACTCATAGAGAGGAGACAAACACTAGAAACAATCCCAAATAACTGTACATTTACAATGGGAAGCAATGTCATAATAATCCCCACACATTACATTGTGAAAGAGCCTCTGCAGCAGGGTGGTCCTAGTCAGATATATTGTCCCAATGCTGAACATCTACACCCTGCTTGGAGAGCAAATGCATTATTAGCATTATCAATATGGCTGTGAGAAACATATGTTTAGATGGTCTTTATTAATCTTAGGAAAAATTGGAGTTACAGCAATAGAAATATGCCTTAGCACCCTGCCTACCTGGAGAACCACTTTTACTAGCTTTGAGATCTAAACACAGGACTAGACTTTTCAGACTTTCAGAGAGTTACTTAAGCAAAACTTGAATGTGGAAGCAAAAGTGAGCAGGGTGTTGACTAAAACATGAAAAAATGTCATGTACTGAAGCCTTCTTACCACAAACCAGCAAGCCAGGTCCCTCTGCTTTTTTTTTTTCCTGCTGCCCTTGCCAGATCTATTGGCCCACTAAGGTGTGGTCTTGACCTGTGGTTTCGCACTTACCTGTCTCTTTTAACAGTACTTTTTGTTGGCTACTGTCTTTAATTTGTTAGCTACTGTCTTTAATAAAGTAAATATAAGTAAGTGGAAATGAAGGAAATTTTCACTTAAGCCTTCTAGTGTTTCTCGTTATCTTGCATTGAATTTTCACTTGAAGGATGTTCTCAGGCTATACACGATATGAAGAACATAGCTGTTGCATTTTGAGTTCTGTATGTGTGGAGCTTTCTGAATAGCCATCTGCTTCATTCCAGGCTGTCTTTCTCCTCAGTTTTCAATGTGATGGTTGTTTTGCTCACCTACTTTTTGGGAAGGCTGAGCTGCTGGGGCCTGACTGGTGGGAACCAGCAGATTCCTGTGACTGAAGGCAGCAAATTAATAGTGGCTTTTCCCAGTCTGCTTTCTTACTGCATTAGGGCTGGCCTTTGCCATCTGAGCTGTTGATGTGTATGAGCTCAGAGTTTCTTAACTGGGTATGTAACCACTCTGAGAGGGATTAGGACAACACACCACCATAACCAGCCATCTCACGTGCTCTTGTTCTCTCATGTTAGTGTAACAGTGGGTGTTATGGTCTTGTTTAAAGTTTTGGCCAAATATGTCTCTATAAACACTCAGCATTTATTTCTGTCTCTGGTTTGACATTTTTCCTCTTAATTTGCCTCAGCAGCAAATATTTTCTAGACTTTGGGTCATTAATTTGGGTCTAACTATCTAACAGTTATGCTTGCAGTGCTCCCAAAGTGTCCACCCTCTTCCTATTCTTGAAGCCCAGGTCTTTCAAAAACAAGATTAGAGAAAAGTACACATCAACAGAAGACCTTTGATTTAGTAGACTACCACAAACACACTAAAAGAGAAAAAGTTTTCTTTGTTCAGTGCACCTTACTCAGTCAGTTTCAATGTGTCTGTAGTGAGGGTCTCCTATGTGTCTGAAACACAGCAAGAACAGGGCAGTGTACCCAACACCCTGCTGATGGTGCTTAATTCCTTGTAAGATTCCCACTGGTTTGAATGGGAGCTTGTGTTGAGTAGTGGATTTTTGTTTCCCAATGAAACTGTTGTGGAAAATTCTCCATTTACTTCAATGATTATTGCAACTTCACAGAGAAGTACCTGATTCTGCAAATAGTTCTTTGAAATGATTAGCTTTTGCAAATGTCACAATACTTAAAGATAACTGTGTTGATGTCATATATCTCTATCTCCCTCTACATAATTCTCTGTATATATTTATGGGTGTGCTAATTTTGCATGATTTTGGTGGAGGACAGAACAGTAGCTTGGTTAGCCTCCTTTGAAATGCTAATGATGCTGGCCTTAGATGTGACAATAAAAATCATAATAAAAATTAATAATGACATTTTTAATGTCTAAATTATTACAGAACCTAAAAACTCTCCTCTTGTTTCCAAGGCACATGTAGGATTGAACCAAAGATGAATGGCACATCTCTATCAGCCAGTGCATCTTGATAATTGATCAAATTTCAATTTTAATTAGAAAACAAGCAGCCAAAGTGGGTGGGATCACAAGATTTTATCAGCTCAGTTTTTCTTACTCTTCTGGGGCAAATGAAAACATGAAGTGCCTGGTCTTTTGCTGACTCTGAATTCAAGAGATTGCCTTGACCACTGCTACCTCAATTTGTCTGGGAATGTCTTTTGTACTGTGTGCTCTCTGATTGTCTGAAAATAACTTTTTAATTTCCTGAATACATATATGTATACAATGAATATTAATCAAGAGCTGATTAACATCTCTTCTGCCATCACCCAATATTTTATCAGAGACAGATTGTATCTGCAATTGCATATGTTAAGTCTACACTGGAATGGTGGATGAGTTTGAGTATGGACACTGAAGTCTTGCACAAAAAATTTTGGATTTTCTCACTTTTAACTAAATTTTGCTGAATGGGAAAATAGAATTAAGAACCCTCAAAACACCTGCGCATTTTTTCTCCAGTAAGATTGTTATTTCATGTTAGTTTCAGATATTTCAGCCTGCAGAGCCATCAGTGTTGCTGGTGCTATATTCGGCTAAAATCTTACCACCAATCTCAGCTGCTGTCATGGGAGGAAACAACTCCTTCCCACAGGGGCACAGAAAGGTTACAGAGCTACAAACTTGAAGGCTAGGCCCATCCCTTGTAACCTTTGCATGAGTTGAAGAAAACAGAGGAAGTGAATAAACTGCCCACTAGCAAGAATTGTTGCTGCAGAATGCCCACAGGAGAACTGCCAAGGAATTCAGCCTCATGTTGCCTGGGGAATGAAAGACCTCCACTGTGGCTCTTCAAACTCTGCTCCCATCCCTGCCCTTCTGCCCAGGAAATGTCATTTGTTGTACATATCCAGAATCTGTGACAACTTTGGAGAAAGGGAGAGTAAAGTTTGTCGTTTAGTTTCTTCATATTAAACTCAAACTTTTAGTCTTCTTACCTCAAAATACTTTCTATTTTGTATCCTCTGGTGGCTGTAGTTCTGCCTTGCATGCAGGATGACAGATTGAGTGCTAATTCTACCACCTGTAGACCTTGCTTATTTCAAAATGTCACTTGTTTTTATATTGTAAGTGTCAAGAGATATGTTCTCCCAGGACATGGAAAATCAGTCATTATCATAACACAGATATTAAGCCACCCATGTTTCAAACACAACAGCCTAAGATGTCTGTCCCACAACTGTACAGCAGAAAGGGCAGCACGTTATTAGAGAGAAAAAGAGAGAGAGAGAGAGATATATACCAGGGGAGCCAAAATCATTATCTGAATGTATCAGTGAGACTGTCTGAATGCTGTAGGACTCATGGCAGAGCCCACACATTGTAACGGAAATTTCAGTCCACTGTGATCATGTAATTGCTCCACACTCATTCCTTCTAGCATCTTCTCATCACATTTCATCATGGAAGAATCTGAGCTCTGAAACCTCCCATCTTTGGCTTTGAGTCATTGCAAAAATTCTGGTTTTGCAGAAGGATGAGGAGGAAAAAGCACTTCCAGAAACCCAATTCCTTACCTCCAGGCTTTTTGCAAGTTCTTGAAAATGCATCCAGCCCCCATTAGGTGCATTCTAACACTTGGTTCAGAGTCTAATGGTGAAAAGCATAGGAGCAAGAAAGACAAGAAGAGAAAACTTTCCGAGGGCATCTGCTAGGCCCACGTTGGCTGTCTTGGCAAGGCATGTCAGGATGCATTGGTAGTGCGCAGTGAGGCTGAAGATTCCCTACTGGCTGGAACCGAGTCATTTGCCAGGCTTTCCTTGTCAGGGAGAGTTAAACCAGTCACTGATCCTAATTCTAACACTGTTGTTTCAGCATTCCAATTTTTAATCGCTACATGACTTGTCAGGTTGAATATGAGCCACAAGAATAAAATTTAAAAACCTCCTAATAATGAAGGTGTCAAAGATTACTAGCACTTGGTGTTTCTACTATTACCTTTCCATTTCTTAAAATTGGAACCAAGGTGTAAGTGCCCTCATTTCCAATTGCCCTTTATTTTATCATTTCCCCTCACAACAACCCTTTTCCTGAAGCCCATCAAGGCAGTCAGTAGCAAGTAGCACAATTCTGCAACCCTGGTACAGTGTTGGGAAAGCTTCCTTCAGCCTTAAGAGCATAATTTGAAAAGAGGATTCCCTTCTTCCACAGTTATGGGGCAATATGGTTGGCAATTAGGTAAAAAAAGATAAACCTGTCATATGCCTTCATCCTAAACTGACAACCTCTTTTTCCTAGCTGCTTTTCTCCCCAAGTTTTGGAGCATAAGAGAAGTGAATTTGTTGCTGTCAGTGAACATTGTCTTTGCTAAGTCACAGTTTTGCATATTGCCAATTCGTCTGCAAACATTAGAAATTTGAAGCCATTCTAGAATATTGAGGCAAGCAAAGTGGGAGAGATCCAGAAGGAAAGGGCATTTTTCAGGCTAGCAATCTGACACACACATCCTGGTGTTCCTTTCCACGTAACACGGGATGGCTGGGACAGATGTGCTTCATGCTGTAAGTTCCTGGATGCTGACAAACAAATCAGCTTCCAGTGGGCTCTGAGTTCTGATCTGCAATTGAACTAATTTACCATCCTCATCTGCTGTGTGAATGATATACAATAATTGATTTCAAAAGACACCAGCATGCTAACAAATATGGGCTGCTGAATGCTGGTCTTTTTCAATGCAAAACTAGCTTAGCCTTAGCAGTGTTTTAATTCACTGATTTCTTCTTATTTGGTTGTTTTGTTATAGAATGCTTAAGTTCACAGTACTTTCCACAAAAGAAAATCTGCACTGTAATCTCTAATCACTGCAGGATAAATTCTCTTCATCTTGGATTGACATCAGAAGTAAACTTAAAGCACATGATAAAGCTACATGCAGGAAGAGTTAAATGCAATGTTCCAGTTATGACTTTAACATTGATATCAACATACGACTGGAGCAATTAAATTTTTAAAAAGTTTTAGAATATGTGGAAAATCAGTGTCAGAGCTGAGCCAAGAAAATGGGATCTTCCAATTGGTATTGAAAAGATGTGGTGAATTTGTCAGTGTTTGAGATGCTGTGGTTTATTTAAAACACTGTTGTATGATGCATATTTTGGATTGAGCTTCATGACAATTGCAATATACTATGTTTTTCATGCAAAAAAAAGAAAAAAAAAAAAAGAAAAAAACACAGTTTATTTGGGACTACAGAACCAAGATGTAGCAGGAGAATCTGTGGCCCAGAGTGGTGTGTACCTCACTGGCAGACAAGGAAGCTGCTGCAGTAGGACTACCTATCAGTGCAACTTTTGCATCTGACACAGCTTCTGGAATCCATCCCCATCTCTGCAGTGAAACAGGAAACAAGGCTCTAACTCCTCGGTGCATTCCGTATTTGGGCAAACCTCCTTAGAGTCTCTCCAGCCATGTCAATGTTTTTTTCTGGAAGCACATTGCTGCTCCAAGGAACTCTTCATGGGTCCAAGAAAAAGCTATAGTGGATTTTGTCCCTTTATTAGTAGAACAGAGAAATTTGCACTGAATAATGTTCCTGGGTGCTGCTTTACTCCCTCTGTTTTACTCAGCTCTTATTACAATCCCTCTTCACCTCAGAAGTTAATCAGTTCTACAAAAGTCTATGCTGCCTTTCCTTTTGAAAGCTGAAAGGTACATCACTGAAGGGATAACAAAATTCAGGTGTGACTTTACACAATAGTAAACGGGCACTTACATGAATTGCTGCTTAATTGATGAATTATCTAGTGCAGTGACTGCTGTGCACCATCCCTGTTGCTGTCCCTCCTTCCTGTAAATATGAACTGATTTAGCAGAACTCATAAGGCTTTTTAAGTGTAAATAACATTTTCACTGAGGAGCATTCTTGGTTCTATGTCCCAGTTTCAGAAATACACACAACTAGGACTCAAGAAAACTTTCCCAAACACAAAAAGTACCAGGAAAGGGGCAGAAAAGCCACATTTTCTTTTTAAAACTGAGGCTATGGGTAGTTTGAATCTTTGTTCCTTTTTATTCTGATCATCAGAGGTCGAGAAAAATCACACTTTTTCCTGAGTTCAGAAAAAGATTTTATTTTTGTCATTTCTATTATGTCCAAACTGGGATGAATGTGATTTTGAGTTAGGCTTGGAAATAGCTCATAAGCTAAGTTTTGGTTTTGCAGAACAAAATCTGATATTGTCTTGGATAAAACATGCTTCTTATTATCAAAATCATGAGCTTCTATAGTTACATATAAAAATACGATTTCGCCTTTTTAATCTTTCCTGATGACCCTGGAACTTCTTGCCTTCTCTCTGAACCACAACTTGGTTGAGATTTTCAAAAGAGGGAAACAGGATTAAGTTTGATTAAGGTTTGAGGTGGTTCAATGTAGGCTAAATTCTTTATATCCATCCTAATTTGACTTTGTATTGAGGAACAAAGTGGATCTTGTAATTTAGCTACCCATGTTTTACAACAGTGAACGTCTCTATAAAAAAATTTTACATATGACATACAACACTCCTTTATCAACTGTTCAGTAAATTACTATAAAACATTTCAGGTGTTTATCTTTGAGGTCAGTTTCTGTTGAATATACTGGAGTAAAATATAAACCAAAATTAACCCTACAATTTTCTGTCATTATACAGCCAAAACTTGCCGAACTCTGTGCATCTCTTAGTTGCCTTCAATTTAGATTGATTATGTCTTTATACTGGAGAGAGGGCCTGCCTGATAAAAGAATGGCTTAATCTTTATTTGCCTAGAGCAGTTAGAAAAATAAGTGAAGCAAGCAGCCTCCTGTGACTGATTTCTACTCACTTAAGGCAATTCACCCTTGAAACAGAGAATAATTGTTCTCTGTCTTTTTTCAGATATTGTCTTCCCTTTCATGTATTATATCCAAATAATCTCCAAGGTTTTGCACATTAAAGGAATACAGGGTGAATCAAAACCATGCACCAGGCTAAATTCCACCTTTAGAGGCATACCCACAGTTTTCATAAAGGCCAATGGAAGCCATGCACACATCTAGAAGCAAAATTTGGTCCACAGCCTCCTTAAATTTTGAATAAAAAAAAAGAAAAAAAAGAGAGAGAGAGAGAGAGAGAGAGAAAGAGAGAACTTCTGTTTCAAGCAATGGGATTGTAATGCATGGGCTTTGATCAAACTACTGGGTGTCAACGATATGATAATCTTTAAATTGTGCATTATAAAGGAATTTACTTCCTACATGGTACTCATCTGGACAAGAAACATGGGTCTGCCTGTGGAAATTCCCTACTTGAGGTACCTTTCGCTTCTGTACCTCACTTTTGTGTTGATAAGGTAACAAGTGTTTTCCTTCAACACCCACAGATTTGGTGGACTGAACCATCTCCCAAGTGTTTTCCTTCAACACCCACAGATATGGTGGACTGAACCATCTCCTCTTTCATTTAGCTTTGTTTTTAAAATGAGCCTTTCTTTCTTTCTTTCCTGCAGCTGGTCCAGTGGTTGGCAGTGACCAAGACATTATACGCCTTGTCTTATTCAGAAGGAACCTAGTGAACCTTTGAATTTAGATTAGGTCTAGCCATCATGTCCTTATCACGTCAGGCTGATCTTGAGACTAAAACAACTCCTAGCAATCCTAAATCGAGTAATCCTTGTTGTAAACATTTATCTCTAATTGTATGCACTTTAAATTATTGCTACTTCAGTAACAAAACTGTGCCTGAGGTGGGTTGCAATTCAACCTGAAGGTTTCTTTTTTAGCGACTTCTTCTCCCACCAGTGTAAGTTGGGAGCTACACTGTGATATTGCAAACTAAATCTTAAGAACTGGTTTTGAACTGCAGATGTTCATCAAGTTCATCAATAAATAATTCTTAATTTTGGGGTTGAAGGATGATACAAGGCCAAAGTAAACTTTCCTGTAAACAAATTAAAAAAATAAATCAGTTACAAGCTAAAATTTGGAAAGTAATGCTGTTTTTATGTAACTATCCTTAACAAGTGAATGCTGAGCACCTGGCAAGTATATTTGTTGAAAATGCATAATTAAAACTATGAATAGCAGAGTTATTCAGTTGTGGTCTTTCAGAAGCTGTAGTTATACATTTTGCAACTGACTCTTTTCTATTGCTTGATAGTTCAGTTAGTTGTACTATATTCAAAAAATGTAACACTTATGCTTTTCACAGAAAGGTTCTTCCAGTGCCTTCACTGGCAGGGAAACCTGGCAGGGATCTACTTCCATAGGTCATATGCCTAGGGACTGACCCAAAGCTGTAAATTATAAATACCAAAATGGAGCAAAGATAAACTGCTGACTTAATAAAAATCATGGATTTTTAAATAGGATAAGGATTTCAATTATACTCTTTATCCCATCATACCCACTGTGTTGGACAAATCTGTGCTGGACAAATTTGTGTCAGCTAATACAGTTCTCTGCAGATGATTTGCCATGTGTGTGTTTAAGATTTACACAGAAAAATACTGATAGCTGAATGTTGCTACATCATAAAAGCTTCTTTCAAATGCTGATTCACAGCGAGTTAGCAGGGACCAATTATTTATCAGCTGAGTTTGAGGAGGTGTTTGTAAGAGAAGTCACTGTTTCATGTACCTAGGTATGTTATCAACACTATAACAGTAAAGGTTATAAGTCTTACCAAACTTTAAATTACAGAAAATACGAAGATAAATATTTGCCTATTCATGAGTCTAGACCAGTAAAATCAGTGGATTTGTGCATAAAACTCTGAGCAAATTAGAAATAAGTATAATTAATCTGAAGTTATAATATCAATTCAATTTTTTTTTTTTTAGAAGTCCTGACTCAACTACTTTCAGCTTTTCAGATAATTGTCTCCCACTACAGTAAAACACATGACATTTCTTTAAGGGATGGTGGTTGAAGGCATCAGCTGCAAAACTCCAAAGTGCACCAGTGCTTGCAACTGTGCTACTTGTGGCTCTTCCTTTAGCCAGTATTTCCTTGACATAGACTTTCTAAAATACTATGCCCTGTTTTAAAAGTAATGGTTTAATAAATAGACATGAATGTAGGTCTACAAAAATCCAGCTTGTCAGTCCATGCTTTCTTACCCTCTACAGTTAGAACTGAGATGCAGTTTTACTGTGACACACTGTGAGAATCTGTATCTCATTGTTGCTTAGATCATGGATGGGCAACAATGGCTTTTTTCAAAGTTTCACAGACTAGAAAACTTAAAGTAGCTCCTTTTAATTGAAACTCAGACATACTTTTAGGTAAAAACAAAACTGAGATGGCTTGAGTTTTTCCCAAGCCAAACAAAAGAGATTGGAACTTTCCATTGTTTTTGTCTGCCAACCATGCATTGTTAAAGGAATCGAAATAAAGAGGGAAAGGGGTCAAGGGTTATAGAGCTCATATTTCCACTCTACATGACCCCATCTCAGCAATAGTGGGACCCTCGTGATCAGTTCCTGTTGGTCTAACAGAACAACCATTTCTTAAGAAAAGGAATTACTGCGTACAGTACCTTTGTGCTTAACAGAAGAATACACTAGCTCTTCAAAGGTCCTTTCATTACAGCCCCTGAAGAGGACTCTGACATTACTTTCTTGAGATTATAATGAAAACAGCTGTACTTGTACCAATTCCCCTTTTTATTATTTTTTATGTAACAAAACAAGATTGATGCTATGCCACTTTCTGTTCTGTCATGAGAATAAGGTATCACAAATGCTAGTAACTACCACAGTAGCAATATGCACTACTTTGATCTTTTCACTGTTCTTTAATTTGGGCAGCTGGCCACTGAATTCCTTCCTAAAAATCTGTGCTGCCTATAAACAAAGGGAAAAATGGCCAACAAAATCAAATGTGCACATTTAAAACCATTCATCTGACTAGTCCAATTCAAAGCCTACATGAGTAATGCAAATACGATACTTTGATTCTGTGATTCTAGGCACAGAAATCTTAATACACATTCTTCTAACAATGGATTGTAGCAGAACGAGAAATACCACAAACAACCAATTCTCATTAAAATCTAAAACTTGTAATCCCTTCATTCTTATTGGTTGCTTTGCCAAAGACTTCTTAAGAGATTATTAAGCTTATTAATGAAAATCCAGAAGTAATTTTCAGTGGGTTTTTTTCCTCCTTATGTTTATAAGACAGTAAAATTAAACATGCTGTGGTTGTTATTTTTTCCAGCATCAAAAGCAATGCAAAAAGGAGGAACTGGCAACAGCAGCTGTCAAGATTCCAAACCCAAGAAATGCAAACACCTACTGCCCAAATTATTGCTGTACTGGTAGAAATAGGATAGTAGCCTTTAGTGTTTCTGCTAATAAGCCAGAACAGAACTGTGTATTGCCAGCTGAATTTCTTCTTCACTGAGTCAACTTTTCACAGTGAATCAGAAGTACAATTTTTCTATTCTCTGCATTTGAGTTTGGTCCCCTCTCTATCCTCACAACAAGCATCCTTAGTCTCTTGTTTACACAAATACCACATTGAAAATGATAAGGTGACTGCTGGTACTCAGAATTTGCAAGTAAAGCTCTCTAAATGAGAATTTCGGGTCCTCACTTCCAACCATCACCCATGATTTAGATACTTAAGAACTTTCCTGGAATCTGGAAGACAGCGTTTCCAAAATTCAAAAGAAGTGCCTGATGGGAAATTCAAAATCAGCTGAAGACATAATTTTATTGCATAAATTATTTTGAAAATATGAGTCTTCTCTGCATTAGTAAATGAAATGTAATAATTTCAGAAAATTTTAAATTTCGCGAAATTTGTATCAAATGGAGTAAGAGGAAAAATGTTATACAAATATAGTCCCTAAAAAGGAAAGCATCATATGAAGACATCTACATGTCCAAGCAAATTCACTGTTTGGAGTGTTTTCCTTCTTGGTTTAGTTTCAAACAGAAACATTAAAGTGATATATAAGGAAGCAAGAGAAAAGTCTGAATTGTTATGTTTATGAGTGACTGGGAAACAAGATACTGCACAAGGAAAAAGGAGCCCCCTGAAATGTTAAAAAGACGACAAGAACATTGTATATGCTATACAAAGAGATGATAAAAGGGGGGAAAAGTTTAAGTTGCATAACATGAGAGGCATAAAATGGGGAGAAAATCCTAGAATCCCTGATGTTTATAGAGAAAAAAAAAAACATGGACAGGACAGGAGATTAGTTTTGTTACATCTCAGCTCAGTTGGTTGCTTATTTGCTTATGCCTATGTTTATGCTCAGACACACATAACCAAGTGCATCTTGCACATTTGTGAATATATATTAGCCAAAACCCTCTGCAGTCTGGGGCAATTTTGTTTATACTGATGTGCTAGCAACTGTGGTGGTTCTGCAGTCGTGTATTTCGAATGCAGCTTCAGTTTGGAAGGGGAAGGAGAGAATGCAGCAGGGTGAATGGTTCCTGGCAAGCAAGCTATTACAGGAATTGATTTGTGTTGTATTACAGGGGTATTCAGGGCTCCTTTCCAATTTCTGTGCACATGATGTAGTTTTTGTCTACTAGTTTAGCTCTGAGTACACATACTTCTTACCTTTGTCTGAGCACTATTTTGTGCTGTAGACCTGGTTTTGCTGCATAATCTATTGCTTTCTGCTGGTGGTTTGATCATGCAGCAGAGTAGCTGCTTGACTAGGTGTGTTTGACATACAGAGCAGGTGGTTATGACTGTGAAAGCCTTCCAGAGGCCACACACCACTGGGCATCTATACTGAATGGTGCAGCTGTTTTTCAGAGCTTGTAGTGCGAGAAAACCAGCAAAATGAGGAGGAAACATGATTGTACAGGCTAGAAGTGATGACAATTGTTCTACAAATTCAACTTAATGAATTAGGTGTAGAGCTCCTTGTCATTCCAGCATCAGAAAATTCAATTCATGGAGCTATTCTCACCAGCAGGTTTATTGAAATTGTCATCTAAAGATCTTCAACCCCAGGTTTTCCAGCAGTGATTTAAGCTCAGAAACTTGTTTATGAACTCCAGAGCTTAGGATACCAGTATACATTTAGTACTACCAACACAGGAGCCCACAGTCTCCTACATAGCAGAGAATATAAATGTGTGATGTATGTCCCAAAATACTCTCTTAAATCTGCAACACCTTATTCATTATACTCTGTAGTTATGTCTATATCAGCACAGGCACTGGAGCAATGGCAGCTAAAAGAAACTAGGTATAAGAATAGACAAAACAAGGGCTACAATAGAAGCAAAGAAACATATTGCATGACTAAAGAATATTGCATAGAAGGGGATAGATATGGGGCAATAATTCAAAAGGTAACAGAGATCCTGTACAGAGTAATATCTGCATACTGTGCACAAGAGGAGATGAAAGCCAGCTGGGCAAGAGAGGTTCAAATTTGATTTCATAGGAGGTTATAAGATAGTAACTAGTAGGGAAAAGGATGTAATATAGTAAAAGAGCATTAGTGGGACCATTCTCAAAGCCAATGATTGACTGAAAGGGAAGGATATAATGACAGCAGAGCATTAAAGACAAGAATGGTGGAGTATCAGAAAACTCTTAGTTACCTTAGTCTGCTGAGTAAAAAGACACATGCAGGACCTGCCTGATTATTCCAGCATTTGAGAACATGTTAATACTCACCCTGTTTCCCCTCCTCATCCCCCCTATACTAATGGCTTTTTCTTACAACAGTTTATTTGCTCCTGCTGAGATATGTACACACACACAAGTACACACTGCCTCACACTCCACTACAGTTAAGCATGACCCAGAAGTATAATATCATCTTCTGCATTTGTTCAGATTCCTGGAAAAATGCTCAAGGGAGGCAACACAGGCCTGATATATGGATGGCAATTTGCCCCTCTGTTTTAACAACAGAGCCAAGGCCTGACCTTCCCCAGCTTCCAGGGGTTTCTGAGCAGAGCAAAGAAAAAAAATCACCAGACTTATAGAGGAAAAGCACTCTGAAAATGGAAAGATGTTAATTAATATGTCATATACCTGTAATTCATTCAGATTTGTAGTTACTTTTGTCAGCTTAAAATCTTTGGATGAGGCACTGGGATTATAGATGCTTATAAAAAAAGGTATATACATACCTGTAAAGGAAGGTGCAGCATGTTTTTCCTAATAAGAGATTTAAATGATTTTTTAATATCTTTTGTGAACCCCTACTAATGAAAGTGGCAACTTCTCAAGCTTTAGCATAAAAAGGAAACAAAAGAAAAGCCTTTAGATGCCCACAGTAGGTGGCATCAGCTACTGACCTACCTACTAATAAGGCAAATGAAAGGAAAACAGCCTGAGAGGAACTAAATAGGGAAGAACCAAAGTCTCGAGGGGAGAACAGGCAAAGGAGGTGCCTCACACAGTGCTTAATTCACCCTAACTAGAAAGCTCTGTCAAACCACAAGTTGAAGATGCTATGATTACAACAGGAAAAAATAGTTAATTGCATTATACTCTTTTGACTGGAATTCTACTGCTACTGAATTGCTGAACATGGCTGAAACCAGAAAGTCTAATAAGAGTCTTTAAGAAAATAACATATAGCTGGGGAGCAACACTAGGGCTAGTCAGGCTTCTGCTTGCTGTTACAGGGGCTCAGTCCTAGTGGATGATCTATGGGAAATAGCTCTGAAATCAAATTAAGTGAGCTCTTTGGGTTCAAAATCAGCACCTTACAGAGTAAATAGAAACATGAGACAGAATAAATTAAACAGAAAAGTCAGAATCATAAAATGCCTTCCTCAGCTGCTTTGGAAATGAGTAAGGCTTATTAGAGTTTCTAAATCTGTTTCTGTCCCTTAAAGCCTCACTAGAATTTACAAAACAGATTTCTTTGGAACCTGAGCACATCCCCTGCACTCAATTCTAAGAAAATAGATGCTTTTAACTTGTCTGTAAAAATCATAAACTTTGACCTTAAGCAGTTTGTTATTCCTTTTTTCTTTAAAATTTATCATAATATCAGAATTAAGGGCTTGGTTAATTAAGTTATGTATATATTTAATACCTGGGTTGATGCATTTTGGATAATTATTTATTATTAAATGCAAACATATATTTAATATACAGCTAATGCCTCACCAAAACAGTGTTCTGAGAAGCCTTTTTAAGAACTTCCTTATACATGGAGCAGTTCTGGTAGTGCTGGTATAAGCCCATTTTATTTTGGTTACTTATTTTTCACTGTCACTTTGACATTTGACTCATTTTACATTTATGATTTGCATAATTTGGTTTGGTTTTTAACTTTGAAATAATATAGGAAACATGATGAACATATTTTTAAAAATGGGTGTATTCCTGTGGATTTTATTGGCTTAGGGGGCAAGAGGATTGAAACATCAATGTTTTCTTGAAAGTTTCCCAGTAAAACAAAAGAAAAAAAAGAAACCTCTATATAGAATTCCTGCCTTTTTGTTTGGACAGATTCCTGCAATTTCTTCCCATGGCTCTAGTAACTCCTGGAAATTTCTCATATAGTCCATACCAGCAGCAGGATTCTTTCCCAGATTTCTCACCCTTTTTAATTTGTATCCCCTAGTTACCTGCTCCATCCTTTCCTTTCCCCTCCCTTCTTTTTCAACACTAACAGGCCTGCTGGAATCCACCTTCTAAATGAAATCAGTCAAGTCACCTCAGCTTTGATTGCTTTATTCCCATGCTGTAGAATGAAAGCACATTGTTGAATCCAAAATGTTCTACATTCAATTGTCATAAATAACAATACACAGCAAAGAATTTAAGCTATCAACATAAACAACAAAATATGAAAGCTTGCTTCAAACAAGATGCTGCTTTATTTCTGCCCAAACAGTTTGAAGAGCCTGTTAAAATGCTTCAAGTTGCTGTTTACAGAGGGTCAAATGAACATTTTTCAGTGAAATGTGTCCCTTCTGGTTCCTTAATGATTAAATACAGTGGAACAATAGCCATTTAAAATGGCAAAAGAATATCTGATGATTTTTTGTTGTTAGGATTGTTAAAATAGGAGGAGTTGAAAAGCTTTGTGTGAGGTGAAAGAAAAAGTGCTCTGACAGCATCAGAGCCACCTCAAAGATTTTGACAGTTTGTCAAAAATCACTGCATTTTTCAAGTAGCCTTTTGCAGGACTCTTGGGAAAGTAAATAGCATCTTTCCTTTGCTCAGACTGGCAAATATTTTTTTCCACAATACCCTCAAAATGTGTGCCTGGCCTGCTATCCCCCCCTACCCAAATGAGCAATTCCAAATGCAGATCCTCCCTCATGAAGGAAACAACCAATCCAGAAATATCTGTACTTGTGCTTTTGGAAAAAGGTTCTCTCTAACCTCCAGGACTCCAGATTTCCCTCCTGGATCTTGCTCCTACTCTCCCACTCACCTATGTCAGGATTCAGCCTAGTGTAGGTATTCCATTTGGTTGCATGTCATTAAAATTTCTGTGCTTCTGAGTTTTGTTGGTAGAACTTCAACCTTTAGGATTCACTTTGATCTATTAAATAGAGCTGAACTTCACTGAAAAACAGTCTGACTTTACGCAGAGACATCCATGCAATTGGAATGTCAAATGGTGACCTAAATAAGATTGAAGCTGATCTTGTTTGATAAGAAACCCACCATTAAAAAACAAGGAAAGGGAGAAAAAGAGTAAACAATATTTTGGTTCTAGATGGTCTGGATTAAAATTGCATTTCTTTTCATGTTTGATCAAAGCCTTGTCAGAATTTTGAAAAACAGTGCTATCAGGTCACTGATAGCAATGGTTGCAACTCTATGGAGGATTACCACTTGGTATTTGTGACTTCATTCTATCCAACTATCCATACTTAAACCCTGCAAAGCAGTGTTTTGCTCTACAATGGAAATAAAGTCAGCAACATTTCTGCAAAATTCACATTATCGTGTTGGAGAGTCTGACTTTTTGTGTAAACATACCCAGCATGCGACCATCAAAATAGTCATGGAACAGCAATAACAGGTAATAAGTTTTTGCTATGTGAACTTCCTTACTTTGTTACTCATAACTTCCTCATGTGCCAGGAGCTTTATAAGGCATATAAATAATAAATGAGATTCTTATTAAACTGGATCAATTTAGATCAGGTATATAATGGTTTTCCTTAAGAAATTGCAAGTTTATGATGATTTATAGTAGGTTTCACAGTGCCTCTTTCTAAGTTGAATGCTTGATTCAAGAAATAAATCCTTAAAACTCTTCTTGCCTCCACAGATATAAGTTTATACTCTGGCCTTTGTATATAGGTGTAGTGGGGCATGAAAATACAGGAAACCTTCTGCCCTACTTTAAAACCCTCTCAGTCAGGACAGAGGTCCAGAAGTCCCTAATTCTGGTGAGAGCAAGATCTTCTTTGCTATGCATGATATCCTAAAAGGGCCATGAAGTTGCTGGGGGATATTAACTATAAATCAGTCTCCAAAACTGGCAAGAGATAAAGTGACTTGTGGAGTACTGGTGGGGTTATTCTCATGTGGATTTGACTGTGGGGGTTTTACAATACATGTGGGACTGCTGTGGGGAGGGTAGAGCAGGTAAAGGTTTTCAGTCTGTGTGGTGTAAGGCAACATACAAAGGTCTCTGCTAGATTTACAGCAGTTTAAGTTATTTGGAAGAGAAAAAAGAAACGTGTAGAAAATGTTATATGTATATGTACATACATGTATGTATAAAAGCATATACAAAAAGATTGTAAAAATGTGGGTGCTGCTCAGGTGAATAGGTATTTCAGCAGCTGCCCTCACTCCCTAACCTCAGCTTTATGTTTGCAGGCTCCCCCTCTCCTCCCTCCTGCTTCTCACTAAACCCTCACCAATGGGTTCAGACTGCACCATTTGGGGCTGGGTGGACCAGTTGAAGGATGGCTTTTATTGGATGAAAATTCAGCAAAATGAGTAAGAAAAGGTCACGAGTATGCTGAAAAATCCCACTAGCCATCACAGAGGGTGCAGCAGCCAGGCTGTCTCTTACAGACTCCATTTCCACAGATAACAACTGATGCCCATTAGGCCCAGCTCAGCTGCAGACATTAAGCTCTTTGCACTGCATGAACCAATGCTAAGTGAAGTGCATCACTGTAACTGACTTTCTACACCTCTGCCTTAGCTTCCTTCAAGAATTATGGTCAAAATAATGGTATTTGTTCATTATCATCTCTGCTTTATCTCTCTTTAATTGCATATCTATCCATCCCTGCCTTTCTGCCTTCAAGAAATTATGAAGGCATGCAAGAGACAAAAATCTGTAGGTTTTACATCGTAGCAAAAAAGCTTCCTGTCCTCAGGTACTGTATTCCAGCTTTGGTGGAAATGTGGAGTAGAATCTAGGCCTTCCAAAGATTTCTGCCAAGTTTACATTGTTAAAGTGAACAGAAATTTTGGCCAGGATACTTTGATATGTAGAGTACAAGCCATTTAAGTTTAGTTAGGGTTCTTTCCAAAGTCCAGAAAGGATCTAGGAAAAGAATGAAGCATATTAAGGCTGTGATGGGCCTCCAGTATTTGGCTTGTATTGCAGAAATAGTAGCTAAGCACCAGAATGGTTTGCTTAGAAGATAGTAACAGGTGCTACTAAGATTAAAAGTAATTTAATAATTAAAAAACTTAAAATAACAGGAGGCTATGAGACTTTGCTGAAATAAATCCTGCCTTAAGGCAAAGGTATGAGCTAGATGATACCTGTTTCTGACCATTTTATTATGATCCATTCTATGATTTTCTGATCCACATTCCTCAGTTTCTTTTGGGAATTCATGTGTCCATCTGTGAATATGTACAGGGCACTAAAGAAGTTTTCTCACAAATTTATGAACCTTTCAGGAAGAGGACAGATCTGTTGGATCATCTCTCTTCCCCTTGCACAGAGGATGAACAGACAAAATGCTGTATTATCTTCTTTGATCCTCCCCCCTTTTGACCCTTTGACATCCTATGCAGATCTGCTAGACAGTACTAGCTCAAAGGAGAGACTTGCTAAATTGAAAGTCAGTCCTTTATGAGTTCACATCCGGGAACATTTCACTGATCCACACTATCATCTTTCTCCTCGATGTTATTTGGGCTTATGGATGTTTCTTAGAAAGATATTTTTAGCACAGAACTGATAATTACCTCTCTCTCGGTAGCTTCTCAGAGGGTTTCTACTTTTCTGCACTGCATATATGTCTGTAAATTACTTTCTTTTTCCCTATGTTTCATATAACAGTTAGTAAGATCATAAGTGGTGGCTTTTTGCCACAGTGGTTTGAAAACACTCTCATCACCTGAGTTTTGGACTGTGTTAGCTTAGTTTGAGAGTCATGAGCTTCTGCTTTCAGCAGACAGCATCCTGTCTTCAGGATGTTCCCTTGAAACCATCCTAAAGATACATCAAAATTAAATCCCCCAAACTGCCAATATTAAGTAATAATTTCATAGCTGACATTTTGAGGTATCTATATAAGAATGGTTGGCCCACCCACATATGGTACAGAAAAAAAACCAGTGCACATATCACTCATTCTGACTGAATTGGCTGAGCTACATAGATATGTACTCAAAGGGTCTTCTATACACACAAACTCAACTGATGTCTTTGGCAACTCCAGCAAAGGTTGGAATACAAGCCTGAACTGAAAAACATGCACATACAAGGGAGAATCCAGTTCTCCTTTTGCTAACACAGATGTAAATCAGGAATATGCCTTTGACAGCCAGTGGTGCTACACTACATGGGCAGGGAATTGGGGCCAGAACAGAGATCTGGAATAATGCCAAGCTGAAGCAATACTAGGTTGATACCTGTTCTGAAATCCTATAGAAATCGTCATCTTCAAGTTTATAATACCACAACTACAGATGCCTAAATAAAAATGGAAAAGTCCCTGTGTGTTTGTGAAATCTGGCCTTTATTTTATATCACTCTCATGACAAAAAGTGTTAGAAAAATGTCTTAAACCACTACTTGGGGATTTCCTCCAAGCACTATGCCAGCTGCTCTCAGCCTCCATTGTGAAATGATGGGCTGCTGGCATAGCCAAAGTACTTTACACTCCAGCAACCACTGGATGCATAGCAGCCCTTTGGGAGTCATTACCAACTGGTGTAATTTAGGGCAGCCCTGAGGCAGCTCTAAGTCACAGTCTCCAGGAACTGGAGGCTATAAAGGTGGCATAACACCTCTCCTCTAGGTCTATAATCTGCAATAACATTTACAATACAGACTGCATCATATTATTTCCATGTTTAATTAGAGTAAAGAATATCAAACATTTTACTTTAACACTACCCCGTGTGCTGTTACTGGCTCTGTATGTGATTTAATGGGTGATCAATCATTCACATATCAGTGGTGATGTAAACCTGATGTTCATTTGCTCTTTTTCACTTCATGCATGGATCTCATGTAACAAGAAAAGGAATATCTGCGAGGAATGTGGTAGTTCTGTGTTGCTGTTAAATCTCAGCAAGCCCTCCTAGAATTCAAGAAATAAGGTAGCATCAGTTTACAGACCAGCTTTTCAGTGGCATCGTTCCAAATCTGTGTCATTGGCCAGCATGGCTCATGCTTTGCTTTCATAGCCAAATATGTGATGCTTGACATGTCAAGTCAGCTGCGACATTTTTTTTAAGAGAGTGGATATTGTTGACACAGCTGTGAAAGGGTCCTTTCTCCTTTCCAAAGAACTATCATTAAATTGCATTAACCAAAGAGAGACCCTCTTCATTGGATCAGAACTTAACAAAAAGTGACCTGTCATCATTTTCCTTTCAGTCTCTTCTCACTCCCCATCTGATCTGACACTGCTGTCCATATATGTTTCAAACGGTTATTATCCTGCCGTTTGTCTTCAGATACAACTTCTGTTGAAATCAACAGGAAAATCACCTTCATGACATCTGAAGGATTAGACCTCTTAAAGGAAAAATTGTGAGATTTAGTCCACTGTTTTAGGCCAGTGAACTGAGTGCAGCTGAGCTCCAGAAGAGACGGAGTCAAGGACCGTCAGCGTTGGTGGTGTCCATGGCTGGGAAAGGAGACTCATATTGTGTGGGGAGGATGGGTGTCTTGCAAAGCAGTGCTGGGGAGCCCAAGAGCTGGTATAGTGTGTGAACATCTGTGTGCCCAGGGGATGAGGAAGAGTCTGAGGTGTCCCAGGTATGCCAGGCACAGAGGATGGATGCCATTCCTCTGTGCTGCTCTGCAAGTGCTTCCATAGAGGTCGAAAGGACAGCTCCAAATTCTTCCCTTCAGGAGCAGGAGCAGGAAAGCAACCTGAAACCTGCTGGGGAAGAGAGAGTACCTGTTTTGCCAGTGATAACAGCACAACTTTTTTGCAATCATAGTAATAAAACAGATCTGACAAGTGATGACTTCTCTGAGGCGCTTTTAACCTTAATAAGAGCTCCATTAATTTTTCATATTATTGATAAAGCAAATTAATACATATCTCAAAACAAGCAAAACATAAAAAGGTATCAAAATCAGACTGAAATAATTGAATCTTATTTGTGGAGCATGCCATTAAAATAATGTAAATCTTCTTTTGTAAATTAACTTCATGCATAACTAGAAATGATTAGCATGCATATATACCAGCCTCTGTGTTTGTAATTTTGACACACATCCCAGTAAACTCTGGGGTATTTTATTCACTTGCACTCTAAAAATATTATTCTGTATGAATGCACAGTGACTCTGAGAAAGAACTAGTGGTGAGATGTGAAGCTGCCACTGAGCATCCCAGGCCATAAGGGAGGATCTCCCTCGCATGGCAGGGACAAGTAGGGGAGACACCAGTCAAATAATAACTGTTCCACATAACTGGGAGCATCTGGGAACGTCTGAAATAATGGGCAGTGCATATTTTAGTACAAAGCACAAATAGTGTTTTTGACATCTACAGCAGTGGAGTTCATACCCATATCCCATGGCAGCAGTTTTTTGACATCTACAGCAGTGGAGTTCACACCCATAACCCATGGCAGCAGGGAAATTTCCTAAGCCCAGAGAAGGCATAGAGACCCTTTTTGACAAGTATTATGGCAGGTGTACAGTCTCCACTACAAAAATCATTATCTTCCTTAGCTTTACTTTGTGAGGGATAGTATGGGAGGAATCACTACAAATAAATATCACTAAATAAACATGTATTTTACTTGGGCCAATTTTCAAGCTCATTCAAGCAGATATCTAAAATCTGTGTTTGGCTGAATGGTGGGAGGTTGACAGGAAAGTGGTAATAATCTAGTTAAATTTGTCATAACTTTGACAATAGATTCTCAAGGAAATGAAATAAAAACATCGCCAATTTGGTTTTTATCTGAATCTGCAAGTATATTTTATCTGCTTCCTGGAACAAAGACAGACAAAAGCCTGATGTTCTGTTTCTAACATATCAGTCCCAATAGCCCTCAAAAGAATTAAACTTTAACAAAATATTCTATATTAATTAATTAACTCAAATAATTAACTCGGTATTTTATAGTTAGAACCTTAGAAGTTCATAAGTGCATATCTGGATGCCACAAAGAGTGGCTGGGGAATACTTGAAAAAGTCACAGGAGAAATCAAGATCCCTTTCACCAATATCCTCTACCTGCTAGGTTGACTTCAGGTACTGAGAGCAGATGTGAACCAGCCATAGCACAGGCCTGCCATGCACTGGGGAATTTAGAAAGCTCTCTACAGATATTTATTTCAAAACTAGGACTAAAAGACATTGCACAAAACATCTGACAAGCTCTTGGTGTCTGAAGACCCTGAAAGAATTAAATCCTCCTTCATATGTATTTATGACAGACTTCATTTTAGTTCTTGTTCTTGTACCATCCATAAACAATCATGTTTGTGAGCTAGGAATGGGCACTCAGGAATAAAAAGATAAACAAACAGGAATATTAAGCATTAAGCATTTTCTACTTCTGCCTGAATAAGTATTAAAGTTGAAAATTTATCCAAGGCGATTTAGTGTTTGAGAATATAAATAATAACTTTCTGAAATTAGCCAAGAGGGTAGGCTCCTGCCTAGAATTATTTACATTCTTTGACTCGTCAGGCTCATCTCTTTATCCAATCAAATTTATCTAGCAGAATTTGTAGACTAACTTGTTTGTATCTTATACATTTGGCATTAAGACTGCAGCAGAATTTTACAAGTATCTGGCATATCCTTGATAGCACATCTGGTGAGTATGGACACTGTTCATTAGGATAGCTTTGCAAACTGATAACACGCCAAAGCTTTGACAAAAGTACTTATGGTAGATGTCA
Source organism: Acanthisitta chloris (assembly GCF_000695815.1). Lineage (NCBI taxonomy): Eukaryota > Metazoa > Chordata > Aves > Passeriformes > Acanthisittidae > Acanthisitta > Acanthisitta chloris. The sequence goes on along the minus strand of NW_008681632.1, from coordinate 5,176 downwards.
ATCATTTTTCTTTGCCAGTTTAAACATGCACCCTTCTGGGAATAATTTTTATCTATTCTGGCACATAAAACATAATGAGCAATATCTTCAGGCTTTGCAAATGAATGCAAGTCCATATATAATGTATACTGTATGTGGATTGCTAAACAAATATAACAGATGGAAAGATGATATTTATATATGTTATTAGAAAAATTCTGTAAGAGACAGAAGACAGAATAAGTAAATCTCTGGCAAATAATGATGATATGAAGGACAAGGAGGACAGTAGACACATAGTACAGCCATCACTGGCATTGACCATGGCTGGTGGTGCCTTTGGAAAATTTCCTCTTCCAAAGCCAAAGCTTTCCCCTGAACTTTTCTTCTGTTACATAAAGATAACAAACATCATAGATAAGAAAGGACTATACAAAAAAGGTTATCAAAAGTTAGAGGGACTGAATTTAGTGTAACAAAGAGATACAGGAATGAAATAATCATAACCTAATTTCTGACAATCATAGAGTTTTGCATTATTTTTCAATTTGTTGCTGTTTTCTCCATGGAGAAGGGACTCCTAGTGTGAATGACAGAGCCAGAAGTGGGACCTCCAAGGATAAGACATCTTTTGATCTGAACTTTTGCCACACTGGAGGATTACACGTGGGATAGACTTAATATAGATTCTTTTGTCTTCATCCCTGTTATTTATACGTAGATTTTTATTTGACGATTTCCTAAACTACACTTCAATAGTGATTCCATGTTAATAATGAAGTGGGGAAAAAAGCCTCAAAATTCAAAGAGATCTATAAATTGTCTGGAACTTGCACAAACAAAATACAGACAATTTTGGTCTTTCACACAAATACACTGAGTTCCTTTTAAATATGTGCTGGTAGAACATTTCAGATCTGCTGAATACAGTAGGTATTTATGCTTTTATTTTAAATGGGGATTACAAATTATTCGGGTTTTGTCATGCACAATATGCATATTATGGTGTGGATATTGTGTTACCAATTCACTGTAACTAAGTACTTTGGTACTTTATAAAAAAGCCATTTTTGACCTGATAGACCATAATAGAGCCTTTCAAGCTTGTTTGAGGCAGCTGCCAGGAACTGAAAAAAGTCATACAAAACATGCTCTATGTAATGCAATTTAATATGTAGAAACGTGCATTTTCAGTAAGATATGATGGCTGATTCAGATAATTTTAAATCAAAAAAGTACTGGCCCTCATTATCTTATGATGGTGAGGAAGTCTTCAGATTAGTCCTGTCAATAGCTACTAACTAGCAGGTGAATTTACCAAACTTCACCTTCTTACTGGTGAGGGTATATGTTCAATGTGAGTTTTTATGGATGTGTGAAAGCAATGCCTTAGCACTGAGAAACACTGAAAGAACCAGACAATTCAACAAAAAAATGTATTTCAAAGTATTTTTACTGGTTTAAATAAAAACACATTCTTGGTTTTTTAATGTGGTTTTCAGTATGTTCCATCTTTTTAAATTTAGCCTATTGCGTCAACATTTCATACGTCCGCATGAATGCTGTCCTCTGGTTAATGAAATAATGAATCAAGCCACAAAATTAAAACCAGTTGCTTTGTCAAATTTTGAGTTTAAAAACAATTCTGTAAGATGATTATGGAGAAAATATATGGAACTTTGATAATCCATTATTGGTAATTAACTACTGAGGCTAAGGTATCCCTTCAGTTGCCCCAAACCAGGACCCTGATGCCATCTTGCAAGGTCTGGGGATGCCAGCAACCTCCTACTGCCAATTCAGAAGAAAATGTGACTCTTACAGACTTTTTGTTGTATTTATCAGTTCCCCATGAGTGTTGCAGCTACTCTGCAGCACCATGGATGCCACTGGACACTCCTGTTTTGGCCAGTGTATGTAACCCTAGAGATTTAGATCCTGAATCCTTAGTATGATTTGTGTGAGTATGGAGGGTGTGTGTGTGTGTTTGTATGCATTATGCAAGCATGAATGATTCCCTATATATGTTCATAAATATGTGTGTTGATGATGTTCATATGTACTAGATACCAGAGTAATTTAAACTTGCTACATGAATTATAATTTCCCCCCTAAAAGATTCTTTCCTTATTTTTAGCAAGAGGACTGCAGCACCCAAAGCTCAGAGTATTGCTTCTTCCAATGAATAATCATTAGAAGTTCTAAACAAAGAATCAAGTGATGGAGCCAAAGCACACTGAAGTCAATAGGAGTCTTTTCATTGACTTCAATGGGCTTTGAATCAGAGTCCAAATTCTAACTGTTGCTGAACATATTTACAACCACAACATTTTGTGTGCTACTCTCTGTGGGCACAATGGTGCAATTTACTCAGGAAAACAAATGGAAACATATTCTTAGATGGTGTGACCAGTACTATTACACACTCAAAAGCGAGGTCTTGTGAATCTCAGTTATATCACTAGAAAATAATCAATTGATTCAGCTGTGAATGTGAGGATGTATAGCTAGACAATGTCTCTCCAGGCCAGAAAACAGCTCATGCTGATGCTTCTGAAACCACTGCCAAAGAGGAAGAGATGTGGTTAGTGTCAGTGTATTCACATAGCAAAATTAGAATCAGTATTATTTTAAGCATATTCTTACAAATCATAGCTGCTGCAAAATTTCTAAGCCGAGTGAATTGGTGTTTGTTGTTTCCAGCACTAATTAATCAGTGGTAGTCACTCTGAACTGACACAGAGCACGCCAGTATCTGTATGTCTAATTTCAATTTTAGAAACTACTGTGAACTTATTAAGTAATTTGCCATTTCATAACATAGTGTGTCTGAGTAATATACAGAGTGTTTCCAGCTCTCTGATGTCTGCTGTAGGTAAGCTGGGAAGGTCTTTTCTCATTCCCTACCTCAGATATGTAATGCAATAACAGACATTGCACATTACAGTGACATTCCATTATGTTGCACAGCATCATATATTCTTAGCTCCTGAGGGAAAAAATGACCAGTGCAAATTGAAGCTAGCCTGTGGACTTAGCCAATAATTCACTGGATTTCAGCCAAGTTTCTCAGCTAGATACATTCATACACCTACATAACCATTAGGCTAAGAGATTTTTAGTAAATTAGCATCCAATTAAAAATACATTTTGATCATGTTGCAATAGTGTAACAAAATTATTTATGTAGCACACGTTAAAAAAGGGAATAATTTCGATGGGCCCCCATTGAAACCTTTGAAGACATTACCAGCTCTCCAAGCATGTTGACTATCTGCAGAATGAATTATTATATCCTTGTCAAATTTTAAATATCATGCTGTTAAAAATATTAGTCACAGGAGCTGCTTGATGACAGTGTCACAGTAAAGTTCTTTAGCCTGTATGAACATCGACAACCTGATATATAAGATCACGTCTCGGTGTATAGCATTCAGTAGTAAAGGCTGAGCACAGAAAGTTTCCTTGGAGCATTGGCAATACCCTGCCAATAGATATACTGTACGTGCCATTTAAACCAGCTGAGTACTGCTTTTCCTCTCCCTCCCTCCAGTTTTTCCATTCCCCAAGGGGCAATCCTTTGGCGAACAACCCATTTAAGTCAAACAGCTATCATGTAAAAGTGAAGATGAGCAACAAAGCACATCCAAGGGAAGCAAGTTAAGATCTAGGCTCTGTGGTTCGAAGGGGGGGCTAAAGAAACCGAGCCAAAGAAATTCTAAAAAGGCACTTTTTTAGCTTAAAAAAAATAAGATTAGAAACTGGCTTGTATGAGCCCAACTGTGATTAAAAAAATAAACCTTTTATAGTTAAGACAGGATTTTTTTTCTTTTTGTTCTTTGACTTTTCCTTGCAGAGAAAGAGGCTATCTTCACTTAATCAGAGCAAAGAAAGAGTGGCTGAGGCAGAAGCAGCATCATGTGGGTGAAGGTCAGGCCAATTTTCACCCATGTGATGCTGCTTTATCACTCATGGAACAAAGATTAAGGCCTTTCTTTTCTTTATCCTTTTGTGCTTTCCCCCATTACTTTAACAGATCTGAACAAATCCCAGGCAGTTCATCCAAAAGTTCCTTTTAGCTACATTTAGTTCAGATCCTCTAAATTCCACATAAGACTTCATGCTATACCAACATGAAGAGGATATAAAATCCACATGTGTAGGGAGAAAAATGTTATAGAAAAACACAGAAATCATTGCAGAACATGATGACAGCAAAGGCCTTTTCAGCTGCAGGAAATGAGGCACGTCCAAGAATCAGAATTATCAGTACTATTATTCCCTTATTTTTAAAGGAATATTCTTTCCTGCTACACAAAAATGCATAATATTGGTGTTTGGTTAAGATGAATTTAATATCATAAACACCTAGCTGAGCTCCGAGGGTCTGAAAAAAACTCCCCCTAGAAATGCCAGTTCATTGCTGCCTGTGAATAACTGTAAAAATGTTGTATCACAAAAAAATAGATTATGTTGCATATGTTTACACATCTTGTTGGTAGCCAGTTTAATCAAACATTATTCCAGAATTGCATCAACCGCAGAAATAGGTCAGGGTGTAATTTTTACACAAAATTCCAGGGGACTGGTTGAAAGGGCAGTTGTTGGATTTGACTGTTTTTCAACCCTTTGGTTTTATTCAGGTAGGAGGAAGCAGCCCCTTGTTTATCTCAGTTTCAAACAGGCATCAAAAGTGCCTGTTGATTAAGGCATTTATTTAATTTACCAATCTCTCAATATTTTAAAACAATTAGTACAGTCTGTTGAAGTCAAATACTAGCAATCAGTTATGTAAGTGTAATGACCAGAAGGTATATTTATGCATTTTTATGTAGTTATCCATAACTTTTACATACACAGACTCTGTAACATTTAACATATTAAAAGGTATGGAAAATAAAGCAGTTAAGCATTTAATAAGAGAGGCAGGTATCTTAATGTGGTTCCTAGCATTGTGCCATTGGTGTTAGTATCCCCGTAGTGACCAGAATATGTTTCCAGATTTCAGATTCCCTGTTTCTATGCAATCAGTGTAAATGCTGCTCTTCCATTAATGTGGTTTCAGAGGAGTGGGGAGAGGCCTGAATAAAGCATCAATTGAAGAATGGAATCACTGCAGCTTTTCATACAAGGCACTAAAAAAATCAGCTTATCTTCCTGTACCATAAATTATCATAGAATCATAGAATAGAATCAT